>NW_024055781.1:0-6211 GCF_902713615.1 Scyliorhinus canicula | reverse complement strand
CAGGGCTCCTGGACCCTTGTCACGGGGCAGGATTTGTAGGAGTGTTTCCAAGGCCTGAGTATTGAGCCAGCCTTTACGTGGGGGTTCCTCCCTCATAGTTATGGCTTAACTTAATAAATAGAGAGCAACAAACACAACAACCTGGTTAAGATGGCTTTATTATCCTAAGCTTGGTTTTGTGATCGCAAAGTGGGTGAGCAGCAAGATGGCTGCCGTAATGGTGGTCGGTGCATGGGCACCGCCAAATCCTGTGGGGGAGTACCCCAGCTGCTCGGCCTGTTCCCCCCTCCCCCGGCCCAGGCAGGGGCCCACCCAGCCAGCCCGGCCAGTGTCTGGGCCGATAGCCTGCAGTCACTCCATCTCCGTGTCCTACCTCCTCCTACCTCCTTCCTACCTCCTCTCCCTCTTTTTCAACAGCCATAATGCCAGGCTCACGGTGTTTGAGACCAAAAGTGAACAGCGCCGTCGGGAACTAAGGTCCCGGAGAATAGAGGGTCAGGCCCGCTAATGATATGTCAATGGTGTTTAAACGCCGCATGGCAAGCGCCACATTTTGCCATTTTGGGGGTGCAGGAAAATCCCAATTTGGCGGCAAACCAGCGCCTACTGTGATTTTGGCGGCGAAAGTTATTCTCCACCCAATCCTGTTTCACGATTTCGGCGCGTCAGCTGTGAATCCCGCACTCTGTCTACCGGGAGAGGGACACTCCATTGTGTTCCCTCTGAACAGAGAGAAACAGGCAGAGCTCACACAGGGTTTACCAGGATACTGGGCATCCCATGGTGCAGGGTACCATCAACTCACACACGGGGATTTATCCAGGATAATGGGCATCTGCATGGTGTAGGGTCAAGGGGGAATCCAGAGATGAGACCTCTTAAAACTGAATAGCTAGGATGCCACTAGGATAGTTCTACATAAATTAGTTTATTAAGGATTGAGATTAATCATAGAAAGTATACCCAGTAATCATTATTAACCATTAAACCTGTATTTTAGGACATAGCAGTGATAATCATGTAAACTAGCCACAATGCATGATGGGATTTACGCTAACTAATTTGCCCATGTTTTTGAGACACACGAGTTGTGTGGTCAGCAGATTACATAGAGGAGTTAGTAAACATGATTTATCAGTGGCCCCAGTATCCTGTCTGAAACAATCCATGCAGTCAAGAGGATGTCAGTTCTAGTACCCTGCCCCTGGATGGACAATGAGTGGACAGGATCTTACTGCGATATCAGGATGGGAATGTTGGGAAAAACAACGTTAAAATGGACACAGGATCTTGGTAAACAACAGGTGACAGGTGGGGTTAAATCTCTCTCGTGTACACGAAACCAAGCTTGGGATAATAAAGCCATCTTATCCATGTTGTTGTGTTTGTTGCTCTCTGTATTGGGTTGTGCCATAACCACAGGGGAGAACCCCACGAGAAAGCTGGCTCAATACACGGGCCTTGAAAATGCTCCTACAATTTGTGATGCAGCGAACAGTGTCGTCCACAGGATTCTGGCAGAATGATGCGTCTCCTATGGGTGAGTACATTTTAATTTACCACCCAGTAGATAGAGGAGTTGCATGTCAGACGGTCGGATCCATAAGTTGTGCGACCCGAACAAGGGGTGAAAGTTGCGATAAGGTAGCGGCAGACACACACAACACTGAGAATGCGCTAATGTTGGGTGGGCAAAGACGGACTTTTGTACCACGCCGATGAGCAGTGCAGCATAAACCGCCGCACGTTAAAGACTGGAAAGGGTAGGGCCCCGCGACGATTCGATGGAGCCCAAAACAGGGAACTCCCAGTGGAGACAATGATGGCATTATGAACCAAACCATTGTTATTGAGCATAGGAAGTTGATCAAAAAAATGGCTGTGAGGGGATATGATTCAGAAGCGCCCGAAGCTGAGCAGAGGGCTTAGTGGGCAGTGCAGTTTAAAGCAATTGCAGCTATCATACTTGCTGCTATGATGACAGTGTCGGAACAGTCAGACATGGAGGGAGGCTCTGATTCAGTGACAAGTCAGACAAAGCTGGTGTCATCATTCTGAGTTTGTATGGACAACAAGATTTCAAACCCCACAGCTTAGGGCAGCTGTGGAGAGAAGTGAACCGATTAGATATCTTTCAAACTTGGCGAAGTAACAGAATTTGAAATGGTTTGGAGAGAAAAAAAACAAAGGAAAATAAATTGGAGCACAAAAGTGAACTATTTCAGCGTGCTATTGATTGGTTTTTAAATTGCCCCAAAACATGTGTGTGAATTACTTAATACAAGACTAAATTGTGGATGTTTTCTTTTACAGGAATTGAGAATTTAAACTTTGAATTGAACCAATAACCACGATAGGGTTAATGATACAAGGAACAGAGCATGAATGCATTGTGGAAGTAGAGGAGGACACTAGTGGAGGTTTGCAGATGAGCTACTAGTGGGATGAGAGAGTGAGCAACTTATATGTGGATGGAGCAAGGAAGTATACAGGAGGAGAGCCCCGTACAGCATGGGCTGTAGTGGATAGTGAAGGTGAATTGATTGGCAGGAGAACAGATCCTCGGGAACCACTCAGCACAAATAGCTAAATTGCTTAACAAAGGCCCTTGAATGGGACAAGGGGAAAGCGAATCAATGTGTACACTGAAGTAGGTACACTTTTGGCGTAGTTCATGACTATTTGACAGCTTGGAGTAGGCGAGGGTTTGTGACCTCCAGTGGAGGACACATACAGCATCAGAGTTTAATCAGGGGACGGATCCTAGCTGCCTGACAGCCCATGAAAGCAGCCGTGATTAAGGTCTAGGCCCATCGGAGAATTGAGATTATGCACAGCAAGTAATAGAACATAGAACATACAGTGCAGAAGGAGGCCATTCGGCCCTCGATCTGCACCGACCCACTGAAACAACTCACGTCCACCCTATCCCCGTAACCCAATAACCCCCTCCTCAACTTTTTGGGCACTAAGGGCAATTTTCATGGCCAATCCACCGAACCTGCACGTCTTTGGACGTGGGGGAGGAACCGGATCACCCGGAGGAAGCCCACACGACATGGGGAGAACGTGCAGACTCCGCACAGACAGTGACCAGCGGGGAATTGAACCTGGGACCCTGGCGCTGTTGAAGCCACAGTGCTATCCACTTGTGCTACCGTGATGCCCTGAATAGTCTGGGCCGATCAGGCAGCGAAAGACCTATTAGAGCAGGAATGGGTGGGGATGCAGACTCCAGGAATAGCAGCCGTGAAGGCCACAAACAATGCTGATATTGAGTGAGGCAGGTGGAAGAACAAGCACTAGCGGAGGAAAAGGAGGGGTAGAGAAATAACGGGGGGACGGATAGGCCATGATGGAATATGGAGGAGAGAGGGAAAGATAACAGCCCCCTAGGCCGTGCAACAATCCCTGTCAGATTTATACCATAGACAAGCGCACACAGGGAGAGACAATATGATCAAATTATTAAAAGAATGTTGGTGGTGGAAGGGAATGGGCAGGGATGTGACCAAAATTCCTGCCAGTGATGCATACAGTGCACCTGGTGGAAACCAGGCCGTCCCTGCAGAGTCAAAATGTGGAAAGTCAGCCCAGGCCAAGGGACCATGGGGGAAATTTGCAACTAGATTTTACTGGGCCTTTGCCTCGGGTACAGGGTAAAACTACTGTTTGGTGATTGTAGATCAATTCACCGGTGGTGGAAGCATTCCTGTGAAGGACGGCCACCGCTAGTACCATAGCTTTGATATTGGCAAATGAAATAATACCAGGTAGGGGGTGCCCACTCCAACTGGATTTCTGACCAAGGGGCCCATTTCCCTGGAAAAAAACCATGAGGGGAGAGCTTGTAAGGGTTTGAGGATCTGGCAAAGATTCCATATCCCATACCATCCTCAAAGCTCGGGAATGGTAGAGCGGAATAACCGAACCTTAAAAAACAGCTGGCCAAGCTATACAGCAGAAGGGATAATTGTCACGGGGTGCTGGCAAAGCTATACTGCAGGAAGGGAATAATGGTCACGGGTCCTGGCCAAAGCTATACTGCAGGAAGGGAATAATTGGTCACGGGCCTGGCCAAAGCTATACTGCAGGAAGGGAATAATTGGTCACGGGCCCTGGCCAAAGCTATACTGCAGGAAGGGAATAATTATTGGTCACGGGCCCTGGCCAAAGCTATACTGCAGGAAGGGAATAATTGGTCACGGGCCCTGGCCAAAGCTATACTGCAGGAAGGGAATAATGGTCACGGGCCCTGGCCAAAGCTATACTGCAGGAAGGGAATAATTGGTCACGGGCCCTGGCCAAAGCTATACTGCAGGAAGGGAATAATTGGTCACGGGTCCTGGCCAAGCTATACTGCAGGAAGGGAATAATTGGTCACGGGCCCTGGCCAAAGCTATACTGCAGGAAGGGAATAATTGGTCACGGGTCCTGGCCAAAGCTTATACTGCAGGAAGGGAATAATTGGTCACGGGCCTGGCCAAAGCTATACTGCAGGAAGGGAATAATTGGTCACGGTCCTGGCCAAAGCTATACTGCGGAAGGGAATAATTGGTCACGGGCCCTGGCCAAAGCTGTACTGCAGGAAGGGAATAATTGGTCACGGGTGCTGGCCAAAGCTATACTGCAGGAGGGAATAATGGTCACGGGCCCTGGCCAAAGCTATACTGCAGGAAGGGAATAATTGGTCACGGGGGCCCCCAAAGCTATACTGCAGGAAGGGAATAATGGTCACGGGCCCTGGCCAAAGCTATACTGCAGGAAGGGAATAATGGTCCGGGCCCTGGCCAAAGCTATACTGCAGGAAGGGAATAATTGGTCACGGGCCCTGGCCAAAGCTATACTGCAGGAAGGGAATAATTGGTCACGGGCCTGGCCAAAGCTATACTGCAGGAAGGGAATAATGGTCACGGGCCTGGCCAAAAGCTATACTGCAGGAAGGGAATAATTGGTCACGGGTCCTGGCCAAAGCTATACTGCAGGAAGGGAATAATTGCAGGGGCCCTGGCCAAAGCTATACTGCAGGAAGGGAATAATTGGTCACGGGTCCTGGCCAAAGATACTGCAGGAAGGGAAAATTGGTCACGGGCCCTGGCCAAAGCTATACTGCAGGAAGGGAATAATTGGTCACGGGCACCTGGCCAAAGCTATACTGCAGGAAGGGATAATGGTCACGGGTCTGGCCAAAGCTATACTGCAGGAAGGGAATAATTGGTCACGGGTCCTGGCCAAAGCTATACTGCAGGAAGGGAATAATTGGTCACGGGCCCTGGCCAAAGCTATACTGCAGGAAGGGAATAATTGGTCACGGGCCCTGGCCAAAGCTATACTGCAGGAAGGGAATAATGGTCACGGGCCTGGCCAAAGCTATACTGCAGGAAGGGAATAATTGGTCACGGGCCCTGGCCAAAGCTATACTGCAGGAGGGAATAATTGGTCACGGGCTGGCCAAAGCTATACTGCAGGAAGGGAATAATTGGTCACGGGCCCTGGCCAAAGCTATACTGCAGGAAGGGAATAATTGGCGGGCCTGGCCAAAGCATACTGCAGGAAGGGAATAATTGGTCACGGGCCCTGGCCAAAGCTATACTGCAGGAAGGGAATAATTGGTCACGGGCCCTGGCCAAAGCTGAACTGCAGGAAGGGAATAATGGTCACGGGTCCTGGACAAAGCTATACGCAGGAAGGAATAATTGGTCACGGGCCCTGGCCAAAGCTATACTGCAGGAAGGGAATAATTGGTCACGGGCCTGGCCAAGCTATACTGCAGGAAGGGAATAATTGGTCACGGGCCTGGCCAAAGCTATACTGCAGGAAGGGAATAATTGGTCACGGGCCCTGGCCAAAGCTATACAGCAGGAAGGGAATAATTGGTCACGGGCCCTGGCCAAAGTATACTGCAGGAAGGGAATAATTGGTCAGGGCCCTGGCCAAAGCTATACTGCAGGAAGGGAATAATTGGTCACGGGCTGGCCAAAGCTATACTGCAGGAAGGGAATAATTGGACGGGCCTGGCAATACTGCAGGAAGGGAATAATTGGTCACGGGTGCTGCCGGCAATATTGTTGCGACAAAGAGCCACCCCCACCTGGGGAACGGGTCCAGCCCTTTTGAGTTAATGACAGGAAGAGCAATGCGACTCCCAGAGGATGTGATAACTGGAGGGGCGGAACTTGAGATAAGCAAGGAACTGTTCTCCAATGTATGA
>NW_024055780.1:6250-11326 GCF_902713615.1 Scyliorhinus canicula | reverse complement strand
GCCTGGATGAGTGCAGCTCCAGCACCACTCAAAAAGCTCAACACCATCCAGGGCAAAGCAGCCAGCTTGATTGGCACCTCATCCACAAACATTCAAACCCTCCAGCATCGACAAACAGTGTCAGCCGTGTGCACCATCTACAAGATGCACTGCAGTAACTCACCAAGGTTCCTTAGACAACAGCTTCCAAACCCATAACCATTAACATCCACCACCCTAAACATTCACTCCCTCCACCACTGTCTCACGATGGTGACTGTGTGCCATCTACAAGATGCACTGCAGCAATTCATCAAGGCTCCTTTGACAGCCCCTTCCAAATCGTCAACCTCTGACATCTAGAAGGACGAGGACAACAGATGCATGGGAACACCAGCATCTGCAAGTTCCCCTCCAACGTGCTCACCATCCTGACTATGGTGTAAGCAGAGGGTCTAAAGCACAAGTCACTTGGTATTCAAGCTGAAGAAGAGCAAATGGAACAAAGTTGTTGTTACATCACCCACTGGCCTGTCAGACTGATTGATTAGTTCACCTTACCTGGATGAGGCACTTGCTAACATCACTAGCACACAAAGCCTTATTGCATGCATTGGCACTGATGACCCAACAAGTAAAGAACACGGCAGCAATCACGTGTGCTGCAACATTTCTGGACTTCATTTTTCTCAGATGAGGCGCACAATGTCTGGGACTGCCAAGCTGCACTGGAAGGGGTGGAAGGAAAGGTCAGTTTGTTTAAATTTACAATTAATTCCTCTTTTAAGAACTACCATTACAAAGAATTGTACTCCATTAAAGACACAGAAACTATATAAATACTCCATTGTCTTCAATTTCACACATTCAAAATTTAACGTAGTCCCACTCCATTCATGCACATTGGAAATATTAGCATTCATTCTTACGTGAATATAATTCTGATGAATTTTGTCGAAATGAGCACAGATCATACTGAAATCTTGCTCCATTCCGACAAGTCAGCTAATGCAAACTCCTTCAAATAAACAGTATGTGACCCTGTTCATCCTCTGCCCAAGAGTTGCTATTTGAAATGCAAACATAGATTTGCAGACTCAAGTCGTTCATTCCAGCTCACCAGCAACCTGAGCCTATTCCTCAGGCATGTTTTTTTATTCTTTCAATGAGTGTGGGTGTCACTGGCAAGGCCAGCATTTTGTAGGCTGTGCCTAATTATCCTCGAGAAGGTGGTGGTGAGCCACTTTCTTTAACTGCTTCAGTCCCGGTGGTGGAGCGACACTCAGAGCGACACTCAGAGCGACACTCAGAGCGACACTCAGAGCGACACTCAGAGCGACACTCAGAGCGCGGTTAAGGAGAGAGCTCCAGAATGTCGAACGACGATATAGTTCCTAGTCAGGATGGTGAGCACGTTGGAGGGGAACTTGCAGATGCTGGTGTTCCCATGCATCTGTTGTCCTCGTCCTTCCAGAAGGACGAGGTTGACGATTTGGAAGGGGCTGTCAAAGGAGCCTTGATGAATTGCTGCAGTGCATCTTGTAGATGGCACACAGTCACCATTGTGAGACAGTGGTGGAGGGAGTGAATGTTTAGTGTGGTGGATGGGCTGCCAATCAAGTGGACTGCTTTGCCCTGGATGGTGTCAAGCTTGGAGTGTTGTTTAAGCTTCAATCCAGGCAAATGGAGAGTATTCACTAGCCTCAGAATTCCCAGCTTCTGTCTTACTTTCATAGCCACAGCGTTATATGGCTGGTCCAGTTCAGGTTTTGATCAATATTAACCCCAGGATATTGATAGTGGGGAATTCAGCAATGGGAATGCCATTGAATGTCAAAGGGAGATGGTTAGATTGTTGGACATGATGATTGCCAACACTTGTGTGGCACGAATGTCACTTGCAATTTATCATCCCAAATCTGGTTGCTGTCCAGATCTTGCTGCCTATTGGCACAGACTGGTTTAGTATCTGAGGAGTCGTGAATAGTGTTGAACACTGTACAATCATGAGCAAACATCCTCGCTTCTCACCATATGATGGAAAGTGATTGATGAAGCAGCTGAAGACATTTGGGTCCAGAACTCCGCATTGATGCCCTGGAATGGAGATAATTGACCTCCAACCACCACAACCATCTACATTTGTGCCACGTATGACTCCGACCAGTGAACAGCTCTACCCCGATTCCCATTGACGCCAGTTGTGCTAGGGCTCCTTGATACCACACTCGATCAAATGCCGCCTGGTTGTCAAGGACTACTACTCTTACCTCCAGAATTCAGCTCGTGTCCAGGTTTGAGCCAAGGTTGTAAAGCGGTCAGAAGCCAAGTGGCCCCAGTGGCGACCTAAGCCTACGGCTGTCTATGTGCCGCTTGATAGCACTGCCGATACCACCTTCCATCACTTTCATGATGATTTGGAGGGGGGGGGGGGGTAATTCGCCAGCTTGGATTTGTGGACAGGACATACCCGGGATATATTTCACATTGTTGGATAGACGCCAGTGTTGTAGTTGTATTGGAACAGTTTGGCTAAGGACACAGGTAGTTCTGGTGCACAAGCCTTCAGGGCCCATTGCCTTCGCAGAATCTAGTTCCTTCAGCTGTTTCTTGATATCACATGGGAGTGAATCAAATTGGCTGAAGACTGACATCTGCTCTGGACCTCCAGAGGCCGCCGAGATGGATCATCCACGTGGCATTTCTGGCTGAAAATAGTTACATACGCTTCAGTCTTATCTCTCGCACTGATGTGCTGGGCTACCCCATCATCGAGAATGGGGATGTTGGTAAAGCCTCCTCCTCCAGTTAGAGTTTGTTTTTGTTGTCCACCGCCATTCAGCACAGGACCTGGCAGGATTGTAAAGCTTAGGTCGGATCCTTGGTTGTGGAATCGTTTATTCTGCTCCGGCTGTTGGGTGTGCAGAGTAGTCCTGTGTTGTAGCTTCACCTCATTTTTAGGTCAGCCTGGTGTTGCTCCTTGGCAATCTTCATTGAACCAGGGTTGACCACCTGGCTGGATGATAATTGGGGGGGGGGGGGGGAGAAAGAGATATGCCAGGCCACAAGGTTGCAAACCGTAATTAAGTCCAATTTTTTGGTATAAGATATATGAGGGGTGGGGTGGGGGGAGGCGCCAGAGACAGGACCGGGGCACCACGGGACAGGGCATTGACCAGATATATGGTGGTGGTGATGGGGGAGGGGGTTTTGACAGGGTTGTGGGGGAGGGGGTTAGAGAGGGTTGTGGGGGAGGGGGTTAGAGAGGGTTGTGGGGGAGGGGGTTAGAGAGGGTTGTGGGGGAGGGGGTTTTGACAGGGTTGTGGGGGAGGGGGTTAGAGAGGGTTGTGGGGGAGGGGGTTTTGACAGGGTTGTGGGGGAGGGGGTTAGAGAGGGTTGTGGGGGAGGGGGTTAGAGGGGGTTGTGGGGGAGGGGGTTAGAGAGGGTTGTGGGGGAGGGGGTTAGAGAGGGTTGTGGGGGAGGGGGTTAGAGAGGGTTGTGGGGGAGGGGGTTAGAGAGGGTTGTGGGGGAGGGGGTTAGAGAGGGTGTGGGGGAGGGGGTTAGAGGGGGTTGTGGGGGAGGGGGTTAGAGGGGGTTGTGGGGGAGGGGGTTAGACGGGGTTGTGGGGGAGGGGGTTAGACGGGGTTGTGGTGGGGGGGGGCAGACGGGGTTGTGGTGGGGGGGGCAGACAGGGTTGTGGTGGGGGGGGGCAGACAGGGTGGTGGTGGGGGGGGGGCAGACAGGGTGGTGGTGGGGGGGGGCAGACAGGGTGGTGGGGGGGGGGGCAGACAGGGTGGTGGGGTGGGGGGGCAGACAGGGTGGTGGGGTGGGGGGGCAGACAGGGTGGTGGGGTGGGGGGCAGACAGGGTGGTGGGGGGGCAGACAGGGTGGTGGGTGGGGGGGGGGGGCAGACAGGGTGGGGTGTGGGGGGGGGGGCAGACAGGGTGGTGGGGTGGTGGGGCAGACAGGGTGGGGGGGCAGACAGGGTGGTGGGGCAGACAGGGTGGTGGGGCAGACAGGGGGTGGGCAGACAGGGTGGTGGGGCAGACAGGGTGGTGGGGCAGACAGGGTGGTGGGGCAGACAGGGTGGTGGGGCAGACAGGGTGGTGGGGCAGACAGGGTGGTGGGGCAGACAGGGTGGTGGGGCAGACAGGGTGGTGGGGCAGACAGGGTGGTGGGGCAGACAGGGTGGTGGGGCAGACAGGGTGGGTGGGGCAGACAGGGTGGTGGGGCAGACAGGGTGGTGGGGGCAGACAGGGTGGTGGGGGCAGACAGGGTGGTGGGGGCAGACAGGGTGGTGGGGGCAGACAGGGTGGTGGGGGCAGACAGGGTGGTGGGGGCAGACAGGGTGGGTGGGGCAGACAGGGTGGTGGGGCAGACAGGGTGGTGGGGGCAGACAGGGTGGTGGGGGGGCAGACAGGGTGGTGGGGGCAGACAGGGTGGTGGGGGCAGACAGGGTGGTGGGGGGCAGACAGGTGGTGGGGGCAGAAGGGTGGTGGGGCAGACAGGGTGGTGGGGTGGGGGGGGCAGACAGGGTGGTGGGGTGGGGGGGGCAGACAGGGTGGTGGGGCAGACAGGGTGGTGGGGTGGGGGGGCAGACAGGGTGGTGGGGTGGGGGGGGCAGACAGGGTGGTGGGGGGCAGACAGGGTGGTGGGGTGGGGGGGGCAGACAGGGTGGTGGGGGGGGGGGGTGGTGGGGTGGGGGGGGGCAGACAGGGTGGTGGGGTGGGGGGGCAGACAGGTGGTGGGGGGGGGGGGCAGACAGGGTGGTGGGTGGGGGGGGCAGACAGGGTGGGGGGTGGGGGGGGCAGACAGGGTGGTGGGGGTGGGGCAGACAGGGTGGTGGGGTGGGGGCCAGACAGGGTGGGGGGGCCAGACAGGGTGGTGGGGGGGCAGACAGGGTGGTGTGGGTGGGGGGGCAGTCAGGGTGGTGGGGTGGGGGGGGGCAGACAGGGTGGTGGGGTGGGGGGGGCAGACAGGGTGGTGGGGTGGGGGGGGGGGCAGACAGGGTGGGTGGGGTGGGGGGGGCAGACAGGGTGGTGGGGTGGGGGGGGGCAGACAGGGTGGTGGGGGGGGGGGGGCAGACAGGGTGGTGGG
>NW_024055780.1:0-6150 GCF_902713615.1 Scyliorhinus canicula | reverse complement strand
GACAGAGCGCGGTAAGAGAGACAGAGTGCGGGGGGAGAGAGCGTTTGTGAGAGAGACAGAGCGTAGGGGAGAGAGAGCGTGGGAGAGAGAGGAAGCGTGGGGAGAAAGAGGGAGCGTGGGGAGAAAGAGGGAGCGTGGGGAGAGAGAGACAGAGCGTGGGGAGAGAGAGACGGAGCGTGGGGAGGGAGACGGAGCGTGGGGAGAGAGACGGAGCGTGGGGAGAGAGACGGAGCGTGGGGAGAGAGACGGAGCGTGGGGAGAGAGACAGAGCGTAGGGGAGAGACAGAGCGTGGGGAGTGAGACAGAGCGTGGGGAGTGAGACAGAGCGTGGGGAGGGAGAGCGTAGGGGAGAGAGAGACAGAGCATAGGGGAGACAGACAGCATGGGGAGAGAGACAGCATGGGGAGAGAGACGGAGCGTGGGGAGAGAGACGGAGCGTGGGAGAGAGAACTTAGGGGAGAGAGACAGAGCGTGGGGGGAGAGAGCGTGGGGAGAGAGAGCGTTGGGAGAGAGACAGAGCGTAGGGGAGAGAGAGCGTGGGAGAGAGAGGAAGCGTGGGGAGAAAGAGGGAGCATGGGGAGAAAGAGGGAGCGAGGGGAGAAAGAGAGAGCGTGGGGAGAGAGAGACAGAGCGTGGGGAGAGAGACAGAGCATGGGGAGAGAGACAGAGCGTGGGGAGAGAGACAGAGACAGAGCGTGGGGAGAGAGACAGACACAGCGGGGAGAGAGACAGACACAGCGGGGAGAGAGACAGAGCGCGGGGAGAGAGACAGAGCGCGGTAAGAGAGACAGAGTGCGGGGGGAGAGAGCGTTTGTGAGAGAGACAGAGCGTAGGGGAGAGAGAGCGTGGGAGAGAGAGGAAGCGTGGGGAGAAAGAGGGAGCGTGGGGAGAAAGAGGGAGCGTGGGGAGAGAGAGACGGAGCGTGGGGAGAGAGACAGACACAGCGGGGAGCGGATGACACCGATGTTGGTGGAGTGGCAGATAGTGTTGAGGATTGTCAGAGGATACAGCAGGACATAGATAGGTTGGAGACTTGGGCAGAGAAATGGCAAATGGAGTTTAATCCGGAGAAATGTGAGGTAATGCATTTTGTAGGTCTGACATAGAGGGGAAATATATCGTAAATGGCAAAACTCTTAGGAATATAGAAAGTCAGAGAGATCTGGGTGTGCATATCCACAGATCTTTGAAGATGGCAACACAAGTGATCATCGAATATAAAAACTGGCACGTCATGCTACAGTTGTAAAGAACCTTGGTAAGGCTCCACTTGGAATATTGGGCACAATTCTGGTCGCCACACTACCAGAAGGATGTAGAGGCTTTGGAGAGGGTGCAGAGGAGGTTTTCCAGGATGTTGCCTAGTCTGTAGGGTGCTAGCTATGCGGAGAGGCTGAATAGACTCAGACTGTTTTCATTAGAAAGACGGAGGTTGAGGGGTGACCTGGTCGAGGTCTACAAGATTATAAGGGGCATGGATAAAGTGGATGGGCAGGCATACTTTCCCAGGTTGGAGGGGTCAGTCACCAGGGGGGCTAGGTTTAAGGTCCGTGGGGCAAAGTTTAGAGGAGATGTGCGAGGCAGGTTTTTTACACAGAGGGTGGAGTGTGCCTGGAACGCGTTGCCAAGGGAGGTTGTGGAAGCAGGTACATTAACGGCATTCAAAAGACATCTTGACAAACACATGGATAGGATGGGTATAGAGGGGGAGAGCACTAGGAAGTTCTGAGGGTTTTAGCAATGGTTGGTATCATGACCGGTACAGGCTTGGAAGGCCGAAGGGACTGTTCCTGTGCTGTATTGTTCTTTGTTTGACCCAGAGATGAGAGCTAGCTCATCTGCCATTGTGAGGTGAGTCCTCAACTTCCTGTTCACCAATGAAGGATGGACAACTATCGAAGAGACTGGTTGTCACATCCTTCTCCCACATTGCCAGTGACCTCCTGAGGTCAGTGGCTGTGTGGGGACTTGTAGGACCACCCACAATACCAGGGATGCCTCATTCTGCTCCTGGAACTGCCTCTCCATGACAGCCGGCACTCTTTCAATGGCTGAAGCTGTACGCTCAGCGATAAGCGTCAATACAACACTCATGCTCTCCAGGGACTCCTTTATAACGAGATCATGGCACGCAGACTCTCTGGGATCTCCGCCGAATCTCCCTGTGTATCCCGCTGGACATCCAGCTTTTGCTGCCTTATTGACCACTCCAGAGGCTCATCATCTCAGTTGGACTGATGCCCAGGGTCCTGGTTACTCCCTGCCATCACAATCTGCACCAGCATGCATTATGTGACCTACCAACTTATCCAACAGGCAAATGTCCACAGACATACCAGTATCTGCACTGGTGCTTGGTGCTGAGAGATGATATGCCACAGACGCTTCTTGCAAGGTTTCCCGCTCCGGTGTCAAAAGTAGAGTCGTCGGCCTCTTGGCAGGCTCTGGTGGATGACCCATCTGAGGAAGGAAAACAAGCAGTCAGAAACATTAGTCACATCAAGCAGAGTCAATTTGCAGAACATGTTGCCCAGTGCGATTGGTCTCATTTGCATTGAAGTGTCTCAGTGATGACGCATCACTGAAGTTGTTCTGAGGGATGAGACACCAAAACATCATTTTCAACCTCATTCTGTCATGAATCAGTCCACTGGGCTCTTGCCTCCCTCCGAGTTGCCAGCCTCACAATGACCTGATGACCTCCCTCCACACTCACTCGAGCTCCAGGGCTCCCAGCTCATGGCTGGTGAGGATCGACAGGTTAGGCACCCCACCACCAGAGGCACCTCTCTTCCAGTTGTTGTGGCTACGTTTCTCCTGCAAGTAAGTGTAGAGATCCACTGAGTATTCAACCCTCTCTCTCCAGCACCATACCATGCTGCTCCCTAACTCTGGTCACCCCCGAGAGGCTAAAGAACGTTATCTCCTCTTTAGTTCCCAGGTTTTTCCCTGCAGCCCTTCTGGAACAAAGGCAGGTTATTGAATCTTTTCCAACACTGGATCTGGGTACGCCAGACCAGGTCATGCCGTCTGACCTCCACTGCTACCTCTGTCCAAGCCCTTTTTGTCAGGAGCGGTGACCTTTTCCTTCCATCCTGGGCATCAGGATGTCCCTCCTGGCTGGCACCACGTCCAACAGGGCTTGGAGATAATTGTTGGAGAAACGAGGGGCTCTCTGGCCTCCAGAGCTCCCTTTCCGTGTGGTGTGGTTGTCAGCGGACAACAATGTGTATTCTCCTATTTCTTCAGCGGCCCCAGTGCGCCACCTTTAAACATTGAGGAGGGCTGCCATTGGACACCGTGCCCACGACGCATTCATCCCTGCCGATCTCACCCACCCAATGCAGCTACCTTTCACGCTGGCTTCCACTCGTGTAGCTAGCCTGCATAATATTACGAGAGCTAATTGGTCACGGGCAGGACCGGGAAATGTGGCCGCTTCCAGTTCTGCTCGCTGAGCACATGGAATTCTATCCACAGGGCACTCTATCTGGTTGCACGCAGCATTAACAACAAGGTATGAATGCTTAAATAGAGATGTGGGGCTGGATTCTCCCAAAATGGGACTATGTCCCCACACCGGCGTATGAATGCTGGAGTTTTACTCCAGAAATTCCTGTAAAAAAGTACAGTTAATTCAATGCCCAGCAAGGGGCTAGCAGGGATCCGGAGTAAAACTCACAGCTTTAGCTGCGGGTAGGGCCCCCCCACACTTCCGGTTTGGAGTCTGCGCATGAGCACAACGGCGGCCTCCAGCGGCCGCGCCGGACTCGGACCGCGGAGCCAGATGCAAAAATCAGAACCCCCCCCCCCCCCAGACCGGCTGTGTGCCTGAGCATCTCACCGTGTACAAGCACTCCCCGGCACTCTTCCCCCCCCCCCCCCCCCCCCCCAGTGTCCGATCCCCGCGCCCACTATCAGGGCGGCGGCAAACTAAGTCCGCAGCGCCACGCCAGCATCCTGATCGGCAATAGCAGGTTAATTCCACACCGTCGGGAACTCGGCCAGTCGGGAGCGGAGAATCGCTGGGCGGGCCGCTGTCAATCGACCTCCAGCCGCGCTTCATACTCCGTGATCACGCCAATTCTCGGGTCCCATAGAATCGCCACACTGTCTCTGGGCACGATTTTGGCATGAAAGTGGATTCTCCACCTCCCTGCCGAACGGCATTTCAGCGCGGGGCTGCGGAGAATCCAGCCCATGGTTTCATTCTCATTACGGAGACGTGGTTACAAGGTGACCAAAAACTGGGAACTGAATATTCAAGAATATTTGAAAGTTTGGTGGGATAGGGTAATAGGAAAAGCAGGTGGAGTAGTGCTGCTAATAAGGAACAAGATCAATACATTAGTAACCATGGATCTTTGATCAAAGGATCATGATATAGCATCAGTTTGGGTTCTGCTAACAAACAGCAAAGGGCAGCAAACGTTGGTGTAAATTGCTCATCACTCACCAAACTACTAGTAATATTGGGCATAGTATTTATCAGGAAACTAGAGCTGAAAGTAACATGGGCAATACAGTAATAATGGGCAACTTCAGTTTACATACAGACTGTGTAAACATTATATGTAAACCATATAAACCATCAATAGTACTAATGCTCTGGAAGATGAATTCCTGGAGTGTGTGTGAGATGACTTTCTGGAGCAATATGCTGAAGAACCATAAGATGATAATATTTTACATTTTGTTTGAAAGTGAACATAAGAAATTATGAAGGTATGAGGACAAGTTGGTTATGGTGGATTAGGAAAATATATTACAAGAGTTGATGGTAGCCAGGCCATGGCTAATCTTTAAGGAAGTATGATAGCAAATATACATTCCTCTGAAACATAAAATACATCAGGTAAGAGCTGTTAATATTTAGATTTATATCTTTTTGTTAGCACATCTAGGACTGCAAACATCTGGGCTTGGATTTTCATGGAGTAATGGAGACTCTATGGCATATCCAAAATGGCAATGGACACCAGATCAGGAAGTCCCACCTCTGTATCCAACGGAAATCTTTTTCACCAAGGGGTTGGGGGAGGGTGGTGGGGGGAGGAGTAAATTCAGGAAAGGGTGTGATTCCGACATGCGAAAAACCTAACTCAGCAGGGTCATTTGAACTGACTTCAAATAGACCCTGGGCGGGATTCTCTGCCCCGCCGCGCCACATTTCTGCCCCGACCGGCCAGCGGGACTCTCTGTTACACCAGCCGGTCAATGGGGTTTCCCATTGTGGGGAAGCCCCACGCCGTCGGGAAACTCCCGGACGCCGGCATAATGGAGAAATGAAAATCGCTTATTGTCCCGAGTAGGCTTCAATGAAGTTACTGTGAAAAGCCCCTAGTCGCCACATTCCGGCGCCTGTCCGGGGAGGCTGGTACGGGAATCGAACTGTGCTGCTGCTCTGCTTGGTCTGCTTTAAAAGCCAGCGATTTAGCCCAGTGAGCTAAACCAGCCCCTAAACTGAACCAGCCCCTAATCATGCCGGCGGAGAATCCCGGTCCCTGGGTGTGGAACGGTGTGGAACCGGTGGGGCAGGCCACTCCGGCGCCAAGGTGTGAACCACTGTGGCATCGGGCCGCCCTGAAGGTGCGGAATCGGCGCCAGAGTGCTTGGCTACACACCAGCCGGCGCGGATGGGCTTGACGCCACGCCAAACGGCGCTGAAGGGCCTCCACCGGCCGGCACGAGTTGGCGCATGCGTGGGAGCGCCAGTGTTTGCTGCCGTCATCCCAGAGCATGCGCAGGGGCGTTCTTCTCCGCACCCGGCCATGGCGGAGGTTGACAGCGGCCGGTGCGGAGCGTAAGAGGTAAGAGTTCCCCCACGGCACAGGCCCGCCCAGATCTGTCTGTGACAGTTGAAAACAATCTGTTCTAGTAATTTCAATGGCTGTTTGTTGACATAACCTTACATACTATCATTATTGATGCTTTTTAAAAATATGTTTATTGAAAACAATTCATTATAAACAAAATAATATAAACAATTAACCCAAGTTACAAAATCAAGGAACAAGACTAACAAGCAGATACACGTTCGGGATAAAAGCAGAGCGAACATAATTAGTTTCTGCTAAACTTAAACAAAACAAGAACTCTCAAGCTCATTATCTAAGGACAAAGACAATATAGTGAGCTGCAGTCAACCCT
>NW_024055779.1:0-12023 GCF_902713615.1 Scyliorhinus canicula | reverse complement strand
GGGGGGGGGGGGGGGGGGGGGGGGGGGGGGGGGGGGGGGGGGGGGGGGGGGGGGTGGGGGGCTCGAGTAGAGTAGGGGGATATTGAGGCAGGTCCGTGGGTTAACAGAGCCGTGGTTTGTCTTATGTTTAATGTGTAATTTGTGTCTTGACTTTTTTTTGTTTGTACAAAAATTTTTTTTGTTTGTACAATGTCATTGTTTCTATATGCCTAAATACCTCAATAAAATCGTTTGAGGAGAAAAAAAGAATGTTGACTGTAGTTAGTTTTCTAAGAAGACTCATTCATTTTTTTTCTTACGTTACCCGTTTTTTGAGATGCATGGTATATTTTAAACTACTCATTCATGGGATGTACCCTGCATTGGCTAGGCCGGCATTTATTGCCCCTTCCTAATTGCCCTTGAGGCGGTGGTGGGCTGCCACTTTGAACACTGCAGTTCGTTTATTGAGCTGTATTTTTTGTTGTCGTATTGAAATTCTGTTGCTCTTCCCCTCCCTTTCACCTGTCTGAGGCCAGCTCCAATTCCAATTGCCTTATCTGTGTGTTGCACTTCAGAATTTAAGACCTTTGGGCATGTTACACATTATCTTGCTTGGGAGCACAGTCACACTCGTATCAAAGGTCAATCAGTTCAGGTATGCTACACTGAGGAATTCTGGATTTGTGTTCTGCGTGTGATTAGATTTTGTGCCTGCTATACTCTCTTGAAGCTTACTTGCTGGCAGGCCACATAACTCCAGGTATTACTGCAACCCTGCAAGGTTCAGGAGGTAATGATTTTAATTGAAAAGACTGGGTTATTGCTTGACCATCCTTGTTTTATGTTTAACCCATTTGGGCATGTGATAAAATTCATTATGAGAAAATAATATTATATGGTGGGACTCATTTTGGGGGGACAATTAATTGAATTCAGAAATTCAAGTGTGTTATAGTGATCTTTAGTTTGAGCACCCAAAAATTGTGAGGATAAAATTAAATTGAGCTAAATATGAGACTGTAAGTTTGTAAAAAATATATTCTGTAATGTGACTTGATAGGTACAAGGTCACAACATTTTTGCGTTTTTGAAGCACTTGTATAAATGTGAAATACCAGTATTATGACCTCACTCATTTGGGCAGATTTTCTGAAAATGACTTATTTTTCTAAAAACAAAATCAAATCAAATATTTTTTTTTAATGTTAGGCTTAAGGAAATAAGGTGTAGCTTTCAGTAAGTTTAATTTAATGATTTGGTGCCGGGCAGGGTAAAACGTAAAGTTAGAATCATGCTGGACAAAGACATGTGTGGGGGCTGGTTAAGTTCCAACTGGGTTCCTATTGTGTTCAGAGAGGGTTATAGTATGAAGACGAAATAGGCCAGCAGAGGTATGCGGGTGTTGCTTAGCAACTGAGGCCTTGTAAGGCAGAGAAGCTTTTAAGTTTTAGCTTTGTTAAATTGATTGCAATTGGAGATAGGTAGTGAGAGAGAAGGCAGTTAGAGTAGCTCTGCTTAAAGCAGCTGTTTTAGAAGACTAGAGAGGGAATTCAGCTTTTCTGGAAGGAAAGCCATACCATGGAGTAATCGTGAAGAAAAGAATTGCAGAGATTTGAAGACCAGCTAATTAAGGAAACAAATCAAGAGAAGTTTCAAAGAAGTCTGAAGTTAAAGCCACGAGAACAGAGCAATGTTCAGTAAAACCAGACCGCGAAGACGACACCAGAAAGATATCTGAAGTGATTTTCAGGTTTGAGGATTTTCAGCCTGTGGACGGGGACTGGAACAATAGAAATCAGTGGCTGAATCTCTGGGTTTGTGTAAAAACAGTGAAGAGGGTGGTGATAAATCCTGGACTGGATTCACTGTTAAAAGTGCCATGGAAGCTTGGATTTAGAGAGTCATTTGTAAAGCCTGGACTGGATTTCAGAATGAAAACCGTGAAGAGAAAGTATTATGGGAGAAGATTAAAGTTTGTTTTTGGAAGTAAAGTTTGTAAACGCACACATGCCAATCATTTGGGGGGATTCGAAGGAGACATCCACAAACGTTAACTTGGGGTTCAAAGTGGAGACCGTATTTGCCCACAGTCATCTTGTGTGTTTAAAAGTGACTTTGTGTGAATGAGAACATGGTAGTTTAAGATGTACTTTGTAATCTGTGTTAATCCTAAAACCTGTGTATAATTGTTAAACTAAGGGGGCGGATCCAATTTTTCATATTCAATAAATATTTTTTTCTTGTTACTAAAACTAATCAGTGGTCCTGTGACTCTGGTCCTCCCACTTTATTTAGAAAGATGAAATAAGTTATAGTCTTTTGAGCCAGGATTCCATTCTGAGCTCTTCACACCCAGTTAGAACTTCAACTGGGATCCTAACATGGGCCACAGTCATAACCAGTTGAAGAAGCCCAAAAACAATAACCTTTTTGAAAATATATTCATAAATTTAATGATCCCTGTGTATATTGATTTTTTGTAAGAACTTTGGGGTAAGAACTTTTTTTCTGCATTTTAAGGAATGAAACCTTACAGACTACCTGGCATTGAACCATGCATCGGAAGTGACAACGGCAAACCCAGCCCTGCCGATCTGCAAAGTCCTCCTTACTGACATCTGAGGGCTTGTGCCACAGTTGGGAGAGCTGTCCCACATACTAGTTAAGCAACAGCCTGACATAGTGATACTCATGGACAATGTCCCAGGCACCACTATCACCGGCAGGACATTCCTAGCACGGTGGCTAGAACTGTGGCTTCACAAGCCAGGGTCCCAGGTTCGATTCCCCGCTGGGCCACTGTCAGTGCGGAGTCTGCACGTTCTCCCCGTGTCTGCGTGGGTTTCCTTCGGGTGATCCGTTTCCTCCCACAATCCAAAGACGTGCAGGTTAGGTGGATTGGCCACGCTAAATTGCCCTTGGTGTCCAAAAAGGTTAGATGGGGTTATTGGGTTGCAGGGATAGGGTGGAAGTGAAGTCTTGAGTGGATAGGTGCAGACTCGATGGGCCGAATGGCCTCCTTCTGCACTGTATGTTCTATGAGGTGGCATGGGTGCAGAATATGCTCTGGTTGGGCTGTTTAGCACAGGGCTAAATTGCTGGCTTTGAAAGCAGACCAAGCAGGCCAGCAGCATGGTTCAATTCCCGTATCAGCCTCCCCGAACAGGTACCGGAATGTGGCGACTAGGGGTTTTTCACAGTAACTTCATTTGAAGCCTACCCGTGACAATAAGCGATTTTCATTTCATTCATTCACTTCAATGTCCATCACGAAGAGTGGCTCGGTAGTACCACCACTGGCCGAGCTGGCCGAGCCCTAAAGGACATAGCTGCTAGACTGGGACTGCAGCTGGTGGTGAGGAAACCAACAAAAGGGAAAAATATCCTTGACCTCATCCTCACCAGTCTGCCTGCTGCAGATGCATCTGTAGATGGCAGTTTTCAGTAGTAGTGACTACTGCACAATCCTTGTGGAGACAAAGTCCCGTCTTCACATTGAGGATACAGTCCATCATGTTGTGTGGCACCACCACCGTACTAGAACATAGAACAATACAGCACAGAACAGGCCCTTTGGCCCTCGATGTTGTGCCGAGCCATGATCACCCCACGTATCCACCCTATACCCATAACCCAACAACCCCCCCCCCCTTACTTTTTAGGACACTACGGGCAATTTAGCGTGGCCAATCCACCTAACCCGCACATCTTTGGACTGTGGGAGGAAACCGGAGCACCTGGAGGAAACCCACGCACACACGGGGAGGATGTGCAGACTCCACACAGACAGTGACCCAGCCGGGAATCGAACCTGGGACCCTGGAGCTGTGAAGCATACCACCATGCTACCGTGCTGCCCCCAAATGGGATAGATTTCAAACATATCGAGCAACTCAAGACTAGGTATCTATGAGGCGCTGTGAGCCATCAGCAGCAGAATTATATTCAACCATTACCTGTAACCTGGCATATTCCCCACTCTACCATTACCACCAAGTTGGGGGTCAACTTTGGTTCAATAAAGAGTGCAGGGGAGCATGGCAGAAGCAACATCAGGCACGCTGTAAAATGAGGTGTCGACCTGGTGAAGCTACAATACAGACTACTTGTAATGAAAACAACATAAGCAGCAAGTAATAGGCAGAGCTAAGCAATTCCACAACGAACCCATCAGATCTAGGCTCTGTAGTCCTGCCACATCCAGCCATGGATGGTGGTGGACAACTAAACAACTCGCCGGAGGAGGCGGCTCCACAAATATCTCCATCCTCAATGAGGAGGAGCCCAGCATGTCTGTGCAAAAGACAAGGCTGAGGCATTCACAACAATCTTCAGCTAGAAATGCTGAATGGATGATCCATCTCGGTCTCCTCCGGAGATCCCCAGCATCAGTCTTCAGCCAATACGATTCACTCCACATGATATCAAGAAATGGCTGAAGGTACTGGATACTGCAAAGGCTATTGGTCCTGGCAATAGCATTGAAGACTTGTGCTCCAGAACTGGCTGCACCCCTAGCCAAGCTGTTCCAGTACAGCTACAACACTGGCATCTACCCGGCAATGTGGAAAATTACCCAGGTGTATCCTGAACACATGAATTAGGACGAATCCAACCCAGCCAATTATCACCCTATCAGTCTACTTTCCATCATCAGCAAAGTAATGGAAGGAGTCATCAACAGCGCTATCAAGTGGAACTTACTCAGCAATAACCTGCTCGTGGCTGCTCAGTTTGCATTCCACCAGGGTCACTCAGCTCCTTACCTCATTACAGCCTTGTTTCAAACATGGACAAAAGAGCTGAATGTCAGAGGTGAGAGTGACTGTCCTTCACATCAAGGCAGCGTTTGACCAAGTGTGGCATCAAGAAGCCCTAGCTAAACTGGAATCGGGGGGAAACTCTCAACTGATTGGAGTCATACTGGCACAAAGGAAGATGGTTGTGGTGGTTGGAGGTCAATCATCTCAACAAGACATCACTGCAGATTTTCCTCCGAATAGTGCCCTGGGCCCAACCATCTTCAGCTGCTTCATCAATGACCTGCCTTCCATTATAAGGGCAGAAGTGAGGATGTTTGCAGGTGACAGCACAATGTTCAACACCATTCGCAACTCCTCAAGGTCCATGTTCAAGTACAGCACGACCTGGACAATCTCCAGGCTTGGGCTGACAAGTGGCAAGTTACATTCACGCTACACAAGTGCCAGGCAATGACCATCTCCTACAAGATAGGATCTAACCACTGCTCCATGACATTCAATGATGTTACCATCGTTGAATCCTCCACAATCAGCATCTTAGGGGCTACCATTGATCAGAAACTGAACTTGACTAGCCACATTAATACTGTGGCTATCAGGGCAGTTCAAAAACTAGGAATCCCACGGCAAGTAACTCTCCTCCTGTCCCACCAAAGCCTGTCCACTATCTACAAGGCACAAGTCAGGAGTATAATGGAATGCTCTCAATTTGCCTGGAGGAGTGCAGCTCCAACAACACTCGAGAAACACAACACCATCCAGGACAAAGCAGTCCGCTTGATTGGCACCCCTTCCACAAACATTTAAACTGTCTGCCATCGACGCTTAGTGGCAGCCATGTGCACCATCCACAAGATGCACTGCAATAACTCACCAAGGTTCCTTAGACAGCACCTTCCAAACCCACAACCACTTACCACCTAGAAGGACAAGAGCAGCAGCTACCTGGCAACCCCACCACCTGGAGGTTCCCCTCCAAGTCACACACCACCCTGACTTGGAAATATATCGCCGTTCCTTCACTGTCGCTGGGGCAACATCCTGGAACTCCCTCCCTAACAGCACAGTGGGTGTACCTACACCTCAGGGACTGCAGCGGTTCAAGAAGGCAACTCTTCCTCCCCCCCCCCCCCCCCCCCCCCCCCCCAAACTTCTGAAGGGAAACTAGGGATGGGCAATAAATGCTGGCCCAGCAACGCCCACATCCCGTTATTGATTTTTAAAAAAATCATTTGGCCAAGGTTGCCGCTAAACGGGCAGGTTCATTTGTGCAATGAGGACTCCTTTAAATATTAATTGTGGTTGGATACTCCTTTTAATGCTCATCGCATCTGAAATTAAATATCAAAAAATCTAAAATGTGCAGTTTATTCTTGAGATCTGTACTGAATGATCAATACTTTTCCACATTCCCATTTCCCCGTAGGCCAGTGATTGGTCTCACTTTACTCTGCCGCACGTTTTTCTTTGGCCAAATTCTCAATTGAAATTCTCCCAAGTATCCTCACTGTACAATTTAGGACCGATTTTAAAAAGCAGCACATGCATGTTCTGAAATTAATGCCCAATTGAATATCTGAATAGAGATGTTTTACTGCAGTTGTATAGGGCATATTGTGTGCAGTTTTGGTGTCCTTATCTGAGGAAGGATGTTCTTGCTATGCAGGGAGCGCAGCGAAGGTTTGCCAGTCTGATTCCTGGGATGGCGGGACTGTCATATGAGGGGAGACTCAGTTGGCTAGGAGCATATTGATTGGAGTTTAGAAGAGTGGGAGGAGATCTCAAAATTCTAACAGGATTGGACAGGGTAGATTCAGAAAGAATATTCCTGATTGGTTTGTCCAGAACTAGTTTGAGAATAAGGGTAAACCTTTTAGGACTGAGGTGAGGAGAAATCTGTGGAATTCGCTACCACAGAAAGTAGTTGAGGCCAAAACATTGTGTAAATTCAAGAAGGGATTAGATGTATCTGTTGGGGCAAAAGGGATATGGGGGGGGGGGGGGGGTAGAGGCATGATCAGCCATGGTCATAATTAATGGCAGAGCAGGCTTGATGGGCCGAATGGCCTCCTCCTGCTTTTATTTTCTAAGTTACTCTGTTTCTATCCTTTAGAATTAAGTGACATTTGATCTTGAAATACAACACTGTTGACAGCCACAGGAGAAATGTAAATAAAAAGGTCAAGCATATGTTTACATTCAGATACTGTCAGTCAACCTATTGGATCATCAAGTGCACATGGTTCTATTTCCTAAACTTTTGAGGGGGGGATTTAAAAGTTATTAATCATATGGGGCTGGATTTTTCATCTTGGTTGTCGAAATCGGGAGTTGGTATCTTCCTCATGTCAGAATGCAGATGGGCTGGAGTTGGGGTCAGTGCTTCCGAAAGCTAGTTTGAGGAGAAGCTTGGGCTGATGGACGCTGATAGGGGCAGATTACAAGGCCCACCTCCATACTGGGGTATTGGTTCAATTCTTTAGATGAGCATGAGGCTTCTTGCCTTATTCACCCCTCTCCCATGCTGACTCCCCATACTCTTCAGCCCCCGCCATGCCCCCTCAACCATAATCCAACCATATACAGAATGCTTGAACGGGATCACAAATTGTCAAACAGTGATTTCAAGAACCACTTCAAAAATTGTTACCTTAAAACTGTCGAGCTAAACAAACTCTCTGTCCATTTGACAGCTTTATAAACAACCTCTGCTGAGCTGAATCCATTAGTGAGGTTTGGAACTCAGCCAAGCAGCTTCCTTCACACAATGATTTGGTTTAAACTTCAGATCTGAATAAAGCTCAGCCATCTGTTAAAGATTTGTCACAGGGATTCAAATGCTTGTGCTGTCATTCAATTATTTTTGATTTGTTCATGGGATCTGGATGTTGCATTTGTTGTCAATTCCTAATTGCCTTTGAACTAAGTGGCTTGTTAGACCATTCCAGGGGCATTTGAATAGTCAACCACTTTGTCAGAGGTCTGGTGTCAGATAGAGGCCAGACCGGATAAGGACAGCAGATTTCCTTCCTTGAAGGATATTAGTGTACCATATTTTTGACAACCAGCGACAATGGTTTCATGTTCATCATTGCACTTTGAATTCCAGATTTTTCCAGGTTCAAATTTCACCATCTGCTGAGATCCCGAAGCGTTATCCTGGGTCTCTGAATCATTAGTCCAGTGACAATACCACTACACCACTTCCTCCTCAAGGCACAGGGGGCAACTGACACAGTCTGATATGAATATCAATGTTGTTCAATGCAGTAGACATTGCCCACAGTATAATGTACTCTAATGCATCTGTTTTTCACTTACACAATGATCAATTTGATGGTCACTTTTTTTAATCAATGGTTGCATTCAAAACTTAGTTACCTCATCATACAGCATTACATTATGACACGCAAAGTTGGCAGAATGTTTGAGCTTGCCTGTCAATATTTCTCAACTCCAGACCCTGATTTCCCCCATGGTTCAAAACTCCTCTGAGCTGGTGTGAACCACATTCCCTTCAGAAGCTGACCTGACTCTCTCTCAATTGTGAAGCTTTGAAATGCCTGCAATGGAGCCAGCAAGGCCAGGCCACTGTATGTGGGCTCATTACCGCCACCCTTGCACTACGCCGCTAAAAATTGTCCGCAACAGAAATGTGGATGGGAATCCCAGAATTGGGTTCCACCTGCCATGACTTTTGCTGATCTGCTGCCTCTGTTCCATCACAGCCATGGGCATGACAATCCAGCCCATTTGGCCTCCCATAATTCATTTAACCTATAATCGAATTTACTGAATTCCCCAAATGACAAGATTACCAACAAGATTTCACTTTTTGCAGCTTTAACATGATCAGAACAAACAAAAAAATTAAAATGAATTAACAGGCAAATGATCCTTCAAATGAAAAGGTAAATTATTAATTTGAATAGTTGATGTAAGGGTACATTTTGTGCAACCACATGTACCCGGCACATGCGGTGTAGACATGTTACACTACATAGCTACACAAATGTCTGGTTTTCATTCATGCAGGGTAGGTCAGAAATTTTATCCAAACAACTTTCACCTCTTGAGTTTCATGGGCTTGCTTATGATCAGCAAGGCACACTTCTACGGACCGTCACTTCCTCGGTTCATGATAGTCCTTATGACATAGCTTTTCGGAGTTCCTTTTCAGCTGATGAAGCAACATCAAACATACTTGATTCACAGATTTGCACTTCTGGTAAAATACCCAGCTCTTTAGTACTCAGCTATTCTCACAGCTTCCCAGGTTTTGGATCTTTTTAGCCAGCTCGTACATTACCTTCCAAGAGTTCCTGTCATCTTTTCTGTTAAATATAAAAACTTGTTGGCAACTTCTTCCTGATAGATATGCTTCTTTTCCTCAATAATTGTCTGTGTTTCTCTTTCATTCTGCTTGCTCCTTGTGTCTGTATCTGTGTGCTAATCACCTTCTGCCTTCCGATCTCCTTTGTGTTTGCGGCTCTCCTTTGTGTCTGGCCACATTTATAATCTTCCTTCCTGTTGGCTGCTGCTTCCAAGTCAGGAGTCACCAAGTCACAAGGACCAGTACTTATCATCCAAGAAAGGTACAACTGATCCTTCTTCAATTGATGCAAACTCTTAAACGTCTTTTCAGAACATTCTTGAAAGCAATTACAGATTCCACAGACGTGACAATTTTTTCCGACTGTATTGCTTCTGGGTCAAAGGTTGTCACAATTTTGAATTTAGTCCCTTCAGTTTGATGACAACCGGCGTCTTTTGAATTGAGCAAAATAGAAGGGAGCAGAACAAATAGACTATCTGCCTTTTAAGAGTCGTAAGATCATCATAAGAGTCCCATGTTATTTTAAAAATTAATAGACAAAATAATGCTGGACTATGTGCAAAGATCATTACAGCCAGGCAATGGTTTTTCACTACTTGGGCAAGATTATTTCTTGTAAATTCTTTTGGAGGCGATGATGAGAATTTTCTCAATAGAATCTGTTTGAGTTTTAGTTCTTAGATGCAGTTGGTGAAAACACAGTACCAAGCCTAATGGACAGCTTGTGTGCACGCTGTTGCAGAACTGCAAAATCTGTCAATTGTTCACATGAACCTACAGACCTAATACAGAGACTGAACATGCTGGAAATATTCAGCATGTCCGACCATGTCTCTGGAGAGGGAAATAGAGTTAACATTTCAGCTTGGTGACCCTTTATCAGAACTGTCAAACTGTCCAATTCATCAATCTAGATCTTTGAATTGCCCCCTTTCTTAGTTGACTGAAATGTGACATTGGAACATCGGAAATAGGAGCAGCAGTAAGCCACTCGACCCCTTAAACCTACCCCACCATTTAGTTTGATCCTGGCTGATCATCCACTTTGGCACCATTTTTTTATCACCATGTCCACATCCCTTGATGCCTGTACTGACCAGAAATCCATCGATCTCTGTCTTGAACGTGCTCACTGACTGAACCTCCACAGCACTCCGGCTATTCAACTACGATATGGAGTTCTACCTCAGGTTTGGGTACAGTTCTAGTTTTCTTCCTGGGTCAGAGTATTTCTGTTCTCTGCTGTATTTAGGCAGACGTATTTATTATTTATATTGTTGAGAACCCCGCTGATGTTACCTGTGAGAGTGTCAAGCCTGGAAGGATAAGTTAAAACAATGATTCTTAGTGGTGTATTTATGTTTGGAATAATGTGAGGAACCATATATATAACCAAGTGAGGAACCAGTCGTGTAAACAATTGATGAAGAATATTTATTAAAGTAAAAGGCAAAAAAAAACCACATAACGACTTATAAACACTGACATTTAAGTACATGAATAACTCAATGCACCATTTTGTGGATTTCTGACTTGCATGATTAATCTTCCTAGTCTGTTTAAGACTAAGCTACCTAAAGAGAACAATGAGAGGCTTTCACTTTGGGAAGATAACCTTCAGAGCCCTGAGTAGTCGGACGACTATCGGTCGCATTCTAATAGTGGGTCCTTTTCTCTTAGGACATCCTAATGAGCTTCTAAGAGCTTAAACTTACTCAATGTAGTAACACATACACAGTCATATTTTTAGTGGTTTATTATAAACATTTTAAAATATTCAATAGATTTACAGAGTTTACAGAATGCAAGACTATTAACAGATTGTCTATTAAGAGATTGTCATTGCTGAAAGAGAAATGTACTTGAACATGGATATCCAAAAGTCTTATCTACTGCAGAACCTTTAATAAAGTCATAGTTACAAGTCCCAAATGGGCTACTTTAGAGAAAAGAAAGCAAAATATACAAAGGTTGGATGATTCGATCAATCCTTTCCTGCATTCTCTCCCTCTCTTCAGAATTCGATTGAATCCGTCTCATTTTATTTTCCTTCCCTTTTTATTTATTTTCCTTCCCTTTCTTGAAAATAGCCTAATGTTCCTTTTGTCTGTAGTAAGCAGCCTATACCAATTTAGCCAATTACATTTGCAGTTTGGTTGATCTAAATGACAGTCGGACTTGAGAAGGTGATTTATCAGTCCTTTAATAACGGTTCGAGTGTCAAAATGAATTAATATATGGTCGAACAGAAGGTTACTTGAAAGGTGGTTGTTTGCTGTGTTGTGAGCCTCTCGCTTTGGTGCTGCAGATTCTTCATTCAAAGGGATTTATGTTTGTCAATCCAAGGTCCTTTCATATTTCCTTCATATTACTTTAATTGTCTGAGGTAATTTAATTTGTCTGAGACTAGTTATAATTTATGTTTGGGAGGGGTTTCTTTTCAATGTGTGTTATGGATTCTGAAAGACAATTGTATTGATTTTACTTGTACTATTTAGCTATGTGGAAACTGGTGGCAGAGCTGTCTAACGGTACAACTATACACTGTGCACCAGTTTCAACTCTTGCCCATGAGTTCAATTCTTTTTTTTAAGTATTTTTATTCTCCTTTTTCACATTTTCATCCAAATTTACATTCACCAACATTCAACGATAACAAATACAATGTCAATCCCCTGGCCAACAATTCCTTCCTCCCACCAATCTCCAAACAACCTTCAACATTTTAAATACAAACATAAAAAAAAAAGGAATCCGGAATCCACCATCCACCCATACATAGTCACCAGCAACATACACAGTCCAACCCCCCCCCCCCCCCCCCCCCCCCCCCAACGTTCGATGTTATCCAATTCTTGAAAGTGCATAATAAACAAAGCCCATGAATTGGAGAACCCTTCCATCCTTTCCTTCAACTCAAACTTCCAACTTATCGAGTGTTT
>NW_024055778.1:0-12184 GCF_902713615.1 Scyliorhinus canicula | reverse complement strand
GCGCGAACACTCTGTCTCCATTTCGGAGAATCTCGCCAGAGATCTCTGGGACTATCTCTTCTGATTCTGGTTGGGATTTTCCAGTGGCAGAGATGGCTCATCGTTGGCTGCTCATGGGATCTTCCAGTCCAACCAAAGTCAATAGCCATTTGCGTTCCTCACCAGCCATGCCACCAGGGAGCCCATGGTGGGGCGCCGCTTACGGCAGGACCGAAGATCCCACCTGTCGGAAGGGCCAGAAAATCCTGGCCTATGTCACAACCTGCCATCCCTGTTCCTTAGATAACATGTTTCATTTCTTACTACAGATGATTGCCTCCATTTCCCCTGTTTTATTTTGAATGTTGTTTATATTCCTATACAAGAAGCTTAACTCGTCTTATCAGTTGTCCCATAGAATAGAATCATAGAACCATAGAATTCCTACAGTGCAGAAGGAGGCCATTCTGCCCATCAAGTCTACACTGACCCTCTTAAACAACACCCAACCTAGACCCACTCCCCCTTCCCATCCCTCAACCCCACCCTAACCTGCACATCTTTGGACACCAAAGTGCAATCCTAGCATGGCCAATCGACTTAACCTGCACACCTTTTAATTTTTTTTAAACAGTCCTTTTATATTTTTGTTTGAACAAAGAACTGTAAGCACAGGAACTGGCCCTTTGCCCCTCCAAGCCTGTGCCGACCATACTACTCATCTAACCTAAAACCTTGTACATTTCCAGGGTGCGTATCCCTCTGTTCCCATCCTATTCCTGCATTTGTCAAGATGCCCCTTAAACATCACTATCGTATCAGCATCCACCACCTCCTCCCGCAACAAGTTCCAGGCACCCATTACCCTCTGTGTAAAAGTCTTCCCTGGCACATGTCATGGGACTGTTCCTTTAAGAAATGTTTTTGTCTTATCACATGGCTTCAGTGATGTCATTGTGCGGGTGGAGCTGGGCTGTGGTTGTGGGTTTTACTTTCGCTTTGAGTTTGGACTGGTTTTGAACTGCACAAGTTGAAAGAGGTGTTTCTCTAACTTCCTTTTAAAAGCTGTTTCCAGACGACTTGCTAACTTAAACGAGATCATTGCTTTCTGGAAGGAATTCAAACCTACTGTTTGGAAAGGGGAACAAGAGTATCAATAACAAGTCTGAGGGTAACTGGTTTAGCTCAGTGGGCTAGACAGCTGGTTTGTGATGCAGAACAAGGCCAGCAGCATGGGTTCAATTCCCATACCAGCTGAGAATTCTGAATTCTCCTTCTGTGTACCCGGATAGGTGCCGGAATGTGGTGACGAGGGGCTTTTCACAGCAACTTCATTGCAGTGTTAATGTAAGCCCACTTGTGACAATAAAGATTATTTGTTTACCAGTAAGAATGCCATGTGCTGGGCCACACCTTTGAAAAAGGGTTTCTGATTTTACTTGGATTTTGTTATTGAATTGGAACAGTTAAGGGGGAATTCATTAAGGGTTATACATAGATTACTGTAGCTGTAACTGTGGAGTCTTTATGCTTGTAATTAATAAAACGTCTTACTGTGTGTGTTTATACAAATGTTAACTACATTTGTAGAATACAGCTTGTTTTTTGATTAAAAGCACCTAAGAACTCTATTGAATAAAACCTGAAAGGCAGGCTCTTGTATACAATAACTACAATAAATAGTTGTAGGTCAGGTGAACTCCATGATATGCTTTGGAGTTTTCTAAACCCTGGCCCATAACACACATCTCTAAACTTTGCCTCTCGCACCTTAAACCTATGTCCCCTAGTAATTGACTCTTCCACCCTGGGAAAACTATTCACTCTGTCAATGCCCCTCATAATTTTGTCGGGTTCTATCAGGTCGCCCCTGAACCTCTGTCACTCCAGTGAGAACAAATCGAGTTATCCAACCTCTCCTCATAGCCAATGTCCTCCATGCCAGGCAGCATCCTGGTAAACCTCTTCTGTACCCTCTCCAAAGCCTCCACATCCTTCTGGTAGTGTAGCGACCAGAATTGAATGTTTGTTATTTTATTCTTATCTCCCAATTCTTTTGCCTTAAGACTCGGATCCATTTCCCCAGATCCCTCCAGCCATCTCACCATCTGACTTGTCTTTTCATTCAATGTTATACTTATCCAGGATTTATCTATCTATCTATCTCTATCCATTGAGTCATCAGGAAAGCTGGACTTTGTTCACATTAAAGATTTGTTAAATTAAAGATTATCCCTGATGATTGAATGCTCTCAGTAGGGTATTAATAAAGGGATATCAGCCACATAGGATTCAAGGCATTAGAAACATTTCCACATCCACCCAAACAAAGCGGAAACTATTAATTTTCTTGGAATCATCACATCTGATCAGTGGCCAGGGAGAGGAATGGACTCAATGGTTAGGAAACAAAGTTGCCACATCAGTTTTCTGAAACAACAGCCTGAGGAGAAGGAACCACTTTAATATTAGCTGATGCGTGCGTCGGGAAAAATAACTAGTTGGGAAACATTTAATGGGAATAAGGGAGTGGGCAAGAGGGAAGATAGGAGGAAAGCGAGAGAAAGATATGAGTTCCATGATATTCTTGGTGTTGTTAGTTCAATGCCAAATATTTACTGACCTTGCAGAGGTCTGTGAAACATGGGCCGGGATTCTCCCCTACCCGGCGGGGCGGGAGGTCCCGGCGTGTTGGAGTGGTGTGAACCCCTCCGGCGTCGGGCCACCCCAAAGGTGCGGAGGTCTCCGCACCTTTAGGGGCCAAGCCTTCACATTGAGGGGCTAGGCCCGCACCGGAGTGGTTGGTGCTCCGTCAGCTGGCGCAAAATGCCTTTGGCGCCACGCCAGCCGGGGCTGAAAGAACTTCGCCAGCCGGCGTAAGTCCGCGCATGCGCCGGAGCGTCAGCGGCTGCTGACGTCATCCCGGCGCATGCGCAGGGGAGGGGGTCTCTTCCACCTCCGCCATGGTGAAGACCATGGCAAAGGCAGAAGAAAAAGAGTGCCCCCACGGCACAGGCCCGCCCACCGATTGGTGGGCCCCGATCCTGGGCCAGGCCACCGTGGGGGCACCCGGGTTAGATTGCCCCGCGCCCCTCCCAGGACCCCGGCGCCCGCCCGCGCCGCCAATCCCGCCGGTCAGGTAGGTGTTTTGATTCCCGCCGGCGGGAGAGGCTTGTTAGCTGCGGGACTTCGGCCCATCGCGGGCCGGAGAATCGCCGCGGGGGGCCCGCCGACCGGCGCAGCGCGATTCCCGCCCCCGCCGAATCTCGGGTGGCGGAGAATTCGGGACACGGCGGGGGCGGGATTGACGCCAGCCACGGGCGACTCTCCGACACGGTGGGGGGTCGGAGAACCCCGCCCCTTATTATAAATACAAAAAGCCCTGCATATTATTGAATCAAAAGTTAAAAAGAATTAATTTACTAATTTGATTGGAATCAAGAAGCAATAAAATTCAATCCTATTACCCTTTCCATCATGAGCAAGTCCACTGAAATTTGGGGAGATTTTATGAATTTGGGAGTAATAATGATAATCTTTATTAGTGTCACAAATAGGCTTATATTAACACTGCAATGAAGTTACTATGAAACGCCCCTAGTTGCCACACTCCAGCGCCAGTTCAGGTACACGAAGGGAGAATTCAGAATGTCCAATTCACCTAACAAGCATGTCTTTCGGGACTTTTGGGAGGAAATGGGAGCTCCCAGAGGAAACCCATGCAAATGAGAGGAGAACATGCAGACTCCGCACATACAGTGACCCAGGCTGGGAGTCAAACCAGGGTCCCTGGTGCTGTGAAGCAACCGTGCTAATCACTATGCTATGGTAAAGCGTTGCTTGAAACGTTGGGTGGAACCTTCCATTTTTAGTGGCTGTCTTGCCCGCTGCCTAAGGAAGTGGCAAACCACTTGTGCTGACTCTTAGGATGAAGGCCTGCCATATCTTCTACCTATCAAACAGTTAAGGGGACAGCAATGTTGGGCCTTCATCTTGACTGAGGACCTTGGAATACGGCATACCACTCATCAAGAGCTGGCTGCCATTTAAATGCTGCATTGGCAGCATGACGTAGGAGGCCGTGGCTACTGCCAGAACACCACCTCCCAGAGTGTGAGCATTGTGGAGTGACACAGGAAACAGGTAAGTGCTGTTGTTGGCGGGGTGCGCGCGGGGCGGGGGGGGGGGGGGGGTGATCTCATGGAGGTGTGCATGGGGTCAGTATCAAGGGCAGTGTGTGGCTCTCAGCGTCTTCTCCTTGCCCCATGTCTATGTCCTCAGCTATATATAGATTAGTACAGGTTGAGGAACTATCCCACTTCCCGCAACCCCTCCAGATGACCTGCAACCCACACATGCATTTTGGCATGTCCGCCAGGAGCTGAGAAGATTGCAGCAGAGGTGGGAAGCGGCCTTTAAATGGTTGTTAAGAGTCTCAAGTGGAGACGGGGTGGGAACATCCACCATGGGCCTTCCCACCCAAACTTTCTTCCGGTGGAGGGAGAAGGCATGGGGTAGCAGTCCTGACACTAACCCACCAGATATTTAGGCCCTTGTACCTCCTTTCTCGCCTCCAGCAGGAGTAGAAGGTTGTGCACTCTGTTCTCAATTTGAGAGAGCAGTCGTTCATTGGCGGCGGTATTCTCTGGCCCTGTCGGCAGTGCACCTCCGTCTGCGTGTTTCCGGCAGCATGGGATGGCTTTAAGGAGAACTCCCATTGTCAGCGGCAGAGGCAGAGAATCCCACCGCCAGCAAACGCTATGGTGCCATACCTGGGAGACTGGGGAATCCAGTCCTATGTTCTCCCGCTGGAGGAGAATTGTGACCAATTTACATTCTCTCTGCAAGCACAAATCAGGAAGCTATTCAGTAACCCATGCCATGCACATTTATGCATGGCGAGAAATAGGAGGGAATCCCAAGGGAATTCCACTATCAGGCCACAATTTTGAGTCGGCATCCCCTGAGGGTTGCAAATCAGCCCCTCAACCCCAAACCTCTGCCCTCCCCCGCACCGCAAAGCAGCACCCAACCCCCAGATTACCTGGGTGTCCCTCCCTCTCCCAAGTACGGGAGTGACCCAACCCATGCCCCTCCCCCACCTTGGGATTCTCTATCTAGGGAGAACCGCCCAGGGACCTCCTTAATTGGTAGACCCCCCCCCAGGGACTACCCAAATAGAGAGACCCCACCAGGGACCCCTTAATATGGAGACCCCCAAAGAGACCCCCTTAATAGGGAGACACCAGGGACCCCCTTAATTGGGAGAAACCCCAGGGAGTCCCTTAATAGGGACATCCTCGCGGGACCCCCTTAATATGGAGACCCAGCCTGGGACCCTGAACTGAAGGAATGCCCACAGAGACCCCCTAACTAAAGGAACCCACCACAGAGGCTCCCTAACTAAAGGGACACCCCCCTCCCCCCCCCCCCAACAAGGACCCCCTGTCTAAAAGGACCCCCATAGGGACCTCCTGACTAAACCAAATCAAAGAGCAGTAAGTGGATTCCAATCACTAAGTGGGATTCCAAGCACTCAAGCAATCATGAATAACCACCGGCATTCCACCTGTCATTCTCAAGGAAATATGCCAATGATAAATACTCTACGTGTGCTGTTTTCTTACCTGCTTGTGGGAAAGGGATGATTCATTACACTTTTGCAAAGTGGTTTTTTTCAAAAATTTGGAACAGTCATCTTGTCATGTGAGAGTACCTTTAAGAAATGGGTGTTTAAGAAATGTACCTTTAAGACATGGGTGTTTATCAGTGATGTCAGAGTGTGAGTGGAGCTGGGCTGTCTGTAAGCTTTTTACTTTCGTTTTTGAGCAGGCTGCAGGGTGTGTTTTAGTTTTGTTTTCTGTGTTGGAGCTGAAGCCAGACAGAGCAGGTGTACTGTTGACCTCTCTGCCATGAAAAGACTATCTCTTGATCATTTGGTGAAGTCAGAATTATAAATGTTCTCAGTAGTGAATGTAAACCTAATGTACTTCTGTTAAAAGGGATTTCTTGAGTCTTCTGGATGTTAAAAGGACAGCTTACGGATTACTTAGTGTTATATTCTTTGGGGGTTGTATTTGAATTGATGGTTGCTAAGATGTTCACTGTATGTTTTAAAAAGGTTATCTGGAGTTTATAGAATAAACATTGTTTTGCTTTAAAAAATACTTTTCCATTTCTGCTGTACCACACGTGTAGAGTGGGCCGTGTGCTCCCCATACCACAATCTATTAAAAGTTGTGGGTCAGGTGAACTCCATGATACACTTTGGGGTTCTCTAAACCCTGGCCCATAACAATCTACACTTTGAAAGTTTCATCTGCACCATGGAAGCTTGGTCTGTATGATCGACATCTGATACTTTCGATCAGGAAAGAGGGTATTAGCAGATAGATCCGGCTTATAGGAATAAATCCCATACACCACCATCTACGGGTAGAGCTCAACCTTCCGGAACACCACTGTTTCAGAGAGGCTCAGGATGTGATGTTAGGTGGTGAGAAACATTGCAGCCTACCGGAACAAGGCCTAATCCCAGTTGGTCCTCGTGAGCATGCTAGATTTTGACAATGTTGTTTTCAAAGTCACCACTGCCCTCAATTGTTTTGGCCTTGGATCCTCCTAGGGCTCTGCCAGAGTCTTACACAGGGTCGCTCAAGTCAGCAGCAAATACATACAAAAGACTGGTTTGTTTTCAATGGCCACAAATTATATTAGCTTTTCCTGTGATGATATCAGTCAGAACTGATATCAGTCAGAACAAATGCGTACTCAGGTTTGTGGCTCTGGCTGGCTTTACAGATGTAGGAATTATTGAATCCACACATGGCAATTAGGGACCCAGATCACTCAAAAGTATCTGTCAACATCAAGTGCTTCCGTTCCATCATTGTGCAAGTGGTGTGAAATCACAAAAAGCTCTTTACGCAGGTCTATGCAATTCCCATGGAGCTGCCTTGAAGCTTACATCCTGTGACAGTTCATCTTCCTAAACTTCCCACCTTTGAACCTGGAAGCAGAGTTACCGGTTGTCTCCTTGGGGACCAGGGATATTTACTTCAAATGTGATTTACGACACCTCTGAGAAACACAAGGAATGAGGTGCAGCAGTGCAACAATTAATGTTTATATACCTATCAGATATGCCATTGGTCAAGCCACTGACATGCTTGAAGGTATCTCATTGGTAACGTGATGGAAGACTGCTATCAAGCCACACTTGCTCAGCAATAACCTGCTCACTAACATTCAGTTTGGGTTTTGCCAAGGTCACTCAGACCCTGACCTCATTGCAGCCTTGGTTGAAGCACGGACTAAAAAGATGAAATCTAGAGGTGAAGTGAGTGTGACTGCCCTTGACATCAAGTCAGCAATTGACTGAGTGCGCCATAAAGGAGCCCCAGCCAAACTGGAGCCAATACAAATCAGGGGAAAAGCTGCTGTTGGTTGGAGTCACCCCTGGCACAAAGGAATCTGAATATGGCTGCTGGAGATCAATCATCTCAATTCCAGAACATAATTGCAGGAGTTCCTCAGGGTAGTGTCCTTGGCACACCCATCTTCAGCTGCTTCATCAATGACCTTCCTTCTATCAAAAGATCAGAAGTGTGAATGTTCACTGATGACTGCACAATGTTCAGTAACATTCATGACTCCTCAGATTCTGGAGCAGTCTATGTCCAAATGCAGTAAGAACTGGACAATATCCAGGATTGGGTTGACAAGTGGCAAGTTACATTAGCGCCACACAAATGCCAGGCAATGACCATCTCCAACAAGAGAGATTTAAACCATCACCAGTTGACATTCAGTGGCATTACCATCGCTAAATTCTCCTACTATCAATATCCTGAGCATTACAATTGATCAGAAACTGAATTGGACTCGCCATATAAATACTGTGACTACAACGTCAGAGGTTAGGAATCCAGCAATGAGTAACTCAGATCCACCACTTGTGTCATGCTCCATGAATTAAACATATTTCTGGAGGGCTTATCCTAACATTATAAAGTTAGATATGCCTACTAATGTCTTGGTTCAGTCCATTAAGCAAATGGTTTCCATGAGCTGGATTTGAAATTACACTATGGAATGTGACCTGATCGCCTGAAATTCCTCTCTTCAGTCTTTTGATTGTGGTATTAACCCATCTGAATTAAAGGAAAGTGGAATTTTAGCAGGCTCATGGTCATATGTTACAGTGTAATTTCAAGGCACATAGGGCGAAATTCTCCGCACCCGCGGAAAGTCGGCAAACGGTCGTAAAAATCGGGACCGTTTTACGACGGTCGCGAAGGCTTCATTTCCCGACCGATTCACTTCCTGGAAATGGGCTAGCAGTGCGGCCGCGTCAATTACGTGCGTGATGACGACGGAACGCGACGACGACACGAACCCGCCCATGTGACGCCGCCCGACGCCGTAAAAAGGCGCGGGCGACCACAGAATCTGTCGGGCAGGATGTCGGAGCCTAGGCGAGCTGCACCTCGCTTTATTGATGCAGACGTCGAGGCGCTGCTCGATGCCGTGGAGCAGAGGAGGGGCATCATCCGCCCGCGGAGAGGGCATCGCCAACCTGCCAGCACGGTACGCCAGGCCTGGCGTGACGTGGCTGCTGCCGTCAGTGCTGTGGGGCAGACCCCTCGCTCAGCAGAGCAGTGCCGAAAGAAGCTACATGACCTCACCAGGTCTGCCAGGGTAAGTGCCATGAGGGTGCCCCCTAGTCACAACCATCCCTCCCCCTTAACTGCCCGGGGGGGGGGGAGAGGGATTGGGGCAGAGTTATTTGAGGGTGGTTCACAAAGTTGTCACAGACCCAGCGCTCTGGCCCCGAGGAGAGATGCAATCATCTGATGACAACTTGCCCCCCCCCCCAAACTGTGCCAGTATCAGAACGGACTTCTGATACCTACCGTTTTGTAATGATCTACCTATGTTTTCCTCCCCCAACAGGCCAAGGCCGGTCATAACCACCGTGAGCGGCACAAGACTGGAGGGGGTTCGCCCAACATGCACCCCCTCAGCACCTTTGAACAGAGGGCACTGGACCTTGTTGGGGGGTCTGCCACCCGCGATATCGCGCAATGCGAGGTTGGCGGAACTGCAGCAAGTGAGACAACCCTCCCTGACAAACACCCTCCCCCCCCCCCCCCATCCTCTGTCCCTTCACACACCCTGCCCACTGGGACACCTCCCCATCCTCTGTCCCTTCACACACCCTGCCCACTGGGACCGTCCAGCGGCCTGCCGAGCAAATTGAAATAACCCGTCTCATTCTCTTCCCTAGGACGTGATGCCGAACGACCAGGGCCGTCTGGCTGCAGACGGAGACAGGAATCTGCCGCCACCTCACCCGGGGCCTCACAACAGAGGGTGCCCGATCAGCGGGCAGCCCTATCTGCCCCAACCCAATCTGCGGACCAGGACGCACAGAGGGTTCGAGGTCCACCACCACCACCAGAAATGGCCAGGGACAACCCTCCTGTCGCTGAGCGGCCCCACACCCTGGACGAGGACCTAACCATTGAGAGCGTCGGGCTTGCGGCACTGCTTCTCTCCCACCACTTCCATCATCCCAGAGATACACACCCCGGCGGGCCTATTTAGTGATGAGTCTCCTGGGGCACAGTCTGGTTGGCACATCACAGATGAGCAGGTACAGCAGGTGGAGGTCGGAGCAAGAGAGGGCCCGGACTCGCGGAGGCCAGACCAAGCCCAGGATGCAGCTGGCTCCCAGACGTTTTCGGAGTTCCTGGAGTTTCTCAACCCACCCGCACAGCCGATGCCTCAGGAAACCCAGGGAAACAATGACGTGATGAGGGCTTCCTTCCAGACTCTGCAGACGCTGTTAGAGGAGTCGATCCGCGTCCAAGAGCAGGGAGTGGTGCCGCTCATGGCAGAGACCCAGTCCGACACCGCACGGGTGGCATCCGCGGTGGAGGCAATGGGTCAGGTTATGCAAGACGTTGGGATTAATGTGCACGCGTCATCCTCGGCCCTGGACAGGGTTGCCCTCTCACAGGCAGCAATGTGCCAGAGCCAAACCGACATTGCCGGCGCCCTGCGGGCCATGGCCGAGTCTCAGCAGGTCATTGGCCAGTCGCAGCAGTCAGTCGCCGAGAGCATCAACCGCCTGACACATGTGCTGGATGGCGTCGTGCACAATCAGGTTGAGATCGCACAGTCCCTGGCGGGAATGTCTAACTCCCTGGACTCCGTCTCTGCAAACCTTCGGATCCTGGTGGATACCGTTGCAGGCCTCCAGGACTGGCAGCGCCAGGTGTCGGTGGTGCGACGGGGAACCTCCCCGCTCGCACCTCTGTCCCAAAGTGAGGCCCGGGGGCCACCGGGCTCCCCGAGGGAGGAGGAGGTTTCGGGGCCCGTCCCATTAACTCCATCACGGGACGTCCCGGAATTCTCGGCCTCCCCCCGTCCCATCCCTGGTGCATCGGGTGGGCAGCAGACAGAGCAGGGTGGCACAATGTCACCCGAGACGCCCGCAGAGCAGCCTGGCCCATCAAGGCCGGGTCGCCCCAGGAAACGCTTGGCCAAGGAGAAACGAGTCGAGGGGGGCGATTCGCAGCAATCCTCCTCCACTCCTGCTGTATCATCTGGGGATTCACTTAGACGTAGTGGTAGGGCCCGTAAGGCAACTAAGATAGACACTGAGTAAGTTGGCACGGGTGAAGGGCACAGTTTAGTTGTAGGGGCTAGGGCACCTGTAAATAATTGTTAATATTAAACACACTGTTCCACCTTACTTGTAATACCGTGTGATTGTTCCACAGCCACAGGAATCGTGATGGTGACCGAGTGTCGCTGGGGGTGACGGGTGGTGAAACCTCGGTGCCGGGTGTGCAGTCCCTGCCCCTACCCCCCTCCCACAGCTAGCCCACGCGGGCACGTGATGGAGTGTCAGTGACGAACTCAGCGGCCACCAAGGTGGATGGTTCAGCTATTGCCATGGGTCAGACTCTCTCTAACGATTCTGAGCTCACAGCTCTTCGCAGAGCGGGCTGTCATCATTCCACATGGCACTGATCACACCCGCTGACACAGCCATCAATGTTGTGCCATTCCGTCTGGACCCAGTGATAAGCGTCATGTCGAAGTGGAGCAGTGTACACTGAGGGGGGGGGGGGGTGGGGGTTTTGGTGGTGGCAGTTGTGTGGTGACCCTCTGCATGACTAGCGATGCAGGTGGTGGTTTGGTGTTCATTGGGGACGTCACATGCGATGCGTGAACCGTGCTGCCACCATGGTGTCGCGTGCCCGCCGTCCTTGCCGGGTCCGTCGTGCCGCCTCCTGGACATCACCAGCACCTGGGTCGTGTCTGCGTGCTGCGCCCGCCACTCCGCCAGCGTCCTCCTCCTCCTCCTCCTCCTCCTCCTCCTCCTCTGTGCTGGCACCACTGCCACTAGCTTCTCCCTCCGCCTCCTGCAACAGGTCATCTCCCCTCTGCATCGCGATGTTGTGCAGCGCACAGCAGACCACTACAATGCGAGCGACCCTGTCGGCCTGGTACTGCAGGGCCCCTCCGGAGCGGTCCAGGCACCTGAATCTCATCTTCAGGAGGCCAAGGCAGCGCTCCACCACACCCCTGGTTGCTGCATGGGCCTCGTTGTATCGTGTTTCCGCATTGGTCTGAGGCCTCCGTATCGGCGTCATCAGCCAAGACCTCAGCGGATAACCCCTGTCACCTAGCAACCAGCCCCTCAGCCGGGGGGGACGTCCCTCAAACATCGCAGGGATGAACGACTGCGCTAGTATGTAGGAGTCATGCACACTCCCTGGGAACCTTGCACAGACGTTCATGAACCTCATGTGGGGGTCGCATACCACCTGGACATTAATGGAGTATGTCCCCCTCCTGTTTGTGAACACGTCCCTGTCCACAGCAGGCGGGCGCATGGGGACGTGAACACAGTCGATTGACCCCTGAACCCTCGGTATCCCGGCCACACTGGCAAATCCACGAGCTCGTGAGTCTTGACTTGCTCGGTCCTCGGGAAAGGTGATGTAGCGATCGGCGATGGCATAGAGGGCGTCGGTCACATCCCGGATGCACCTGTGCACCGATGACTGGGAGATCCCAGAGACGTCCCCGCTCGGAGACTGGAAGGAGCCGGTAGCATAGAAGTTCAGAGCGACCGTCACCTTGATGGCTACCGGGATCGCGTGTCCTCCCCCCGTTCCACGTGGGG
>NW_024055777.1:0-39355 GCF_902713615.1 Scyliorhinus canicula | reverse complement strand
AAACAACTGCGCAAACTTACAGGCCATTAATTGCAGCAAACTACCCAGCCTTCAGAAGAACAGCGACCACACCACACAACCCTGCCATGGCAATCTCTGCATTAACATTTGTTCAGCCAATATCTAACAGAACAATTCTCTCTGTTCAATCATTAATCTTATCTTCCGACAGAAGATTTCCACCAATTTTACTCAATATTTGTTTTGTTATTCAACATTGAATGTCAGTATATTTGTTATTTTTGACTTCATTTTGAGTTGAATAGCTCTCGAGTCTTCAATCTGAATAACTCTGAGATATGCACCATTGAATTGTAAACTTGACTGACCAAGAAAAGACAGTGTTTCACTGGGTAATACAAATCCCATGAATAGTTGTTGAGATTGACCACAGTCAGCTTATAAACAAAGTCAAATATATTTGAATGGAAGTGAATTGAGAATTATGTGTTTCTTCTATTTGACCCTCTGTGTTTTGGTGTGAAACATTCTGCAGCCTAAATCCCGTTCATGTATAAGAAAGGAGGGGTGACATCAAATTCGCACTGAGCCTGGATTTCCTCATCTCCTTGACTGGCTTTTCCTGTTTCTCCATCATGAATGCCAAAAAATCTTTTTAAACTGGTTCAGTTAAATCTCTGACATTTCCTCTAATTCAGTTTCAGTATCGTTTGTGTCTGTCGATATGAGCATACATTACCATTAGATATGTTTCAGATGGTGATTAAAATATTAATCTGCGTCCACAAAGCCATTAAATAATTTTGTGAACTGAGCAAACTGCCAAGATCCACATTTCGTTTTTTCATGTATGGAACGATCTGTATGGACTGTACGCAGTATATTGGTACATCTGAATCCAATTGAAGAGACAGTTTCTTACTCGTCTTCAAATTGAAAAGTCTTCTTAAAAATGATTCATTCATGGGAGGTGGGGGTCACTGGCTGGACCAGCATTTACTGCTCATTCCAATTACCCTTGAACTGCGTATCTTGTGAGGCTATTTCAGAGGGCACTTACCAAATCAACCACAAAATTACCGTGGTTCTGGAGTCACGTGTAGGCCAGGCCACATAAGGAGAGCAGATTTCCTGAAGGACATTAGTGAACCAGATTAGTTTTCACAACAATCAAGAGTGTTATCATTAGACTTTCAATTCAAGACTTTTATTCAGTTTCACCATCTGTCATAGGCAGATTCAATCCCAGATCCCCAGCATTCACTGGGTCTCTGGATTACTCGCACAGTAACAATACAATTCCTCCAATGCCTAGCCCACATATTCTTGACAGAATATGATGTTGAATGTTGTGTTCTGTGATCTTGTCTTGCAATGATTCTACAGAACTGCTGGGGAATTAGCCAGAACGATGATTTATTAATGTACACGTGGTAAGGTAATGATCAGAATGCTGTGCAGAGCAAGTTATCACAGAGTTACATTAGACTCTCTTGGAACTAACCTAATGTGAGACTGGCCTCGTGTACGCCTTACAACCTTCTGCTGATAGCCAGATGTCACTTGACTGATGCCTGACGCCAACTACTGGTGGGAGGTCACACTGCTGAGTATATGTAATATTATATACAGGCTTATCACCACATCTCGTAACTTCTCAAAATTATCGAGTAATTTATTTTTTCAAACAAATTCTGATAGCTCTGCAGTTTCTGGAAACATTTTGGTTGATCGTGTTATTTTTAAAAATAAAGATCTAGTCTTTGCAATATAATTACCTAATACACCAATTCACTAATGATAATCAAAGTTCACTGCTGGATAATCATTAATTTAATTATTGTTTTTTGCAATAAAATCAATACATAGTTAATATAGAAAAGGTACAGAAGGTGAAATGGCTGCAGGAAGCCACATGTTTGAGGTATAAAAGGGCTTCCTTGACCTTGTTACTAATGACAGTGATTATACTATGAAAATAACAATTTTAAAACTAAATGTGATTACACATGCCTACTTCCAGCTTCCTATATTACAACAGCGAATATGGTTCAAAAGTACTCCATTGGCTTTAAAACACTTTAGGAGGTCTAGTGGTGGTGAGAGGTTTTACAGACATTTACATTTGTTCTAACTGTCTACAAAGTAGGATATCTAACAGTTGTGTCCTCACCAAAATTATTGATAAAGATTGAGTCTTAATTTTGTGTAATAACTAAGGTGTTGACACCATTTTGAATACACTGTGAAACTCCAGACACACCATATGCACAATGATTTGTTGTAAAACACAGCGAGTTGTTGTGATTTGGAATGCACTGTCCATAAATGGTACTGGAATCTCATTGGACTGTAACTTCCAAAAGATAATTTGATACATTCTGAAAAAGAAAACAAGATAGTCAAACTATGGGATTAAATGTCTGGAATAAGAGCTGGAATGGGAAAAAATAGGCCAAATAGACTCCTCTGTGCTCTAGCAGCCTTGTGTACATGTAAAGCGAGTGGTAACAACCTGGAACCTACTGCCTATGAGAGTAGGAGATGCAGAGATGATTGCAATAGGAAATTGGATGGGTACTGGGAGAAATAAACCAACGGGATTTTGGGGATATAACGGGGCAATGGATAGACTGGCTTGCTCCACAGAGAGCCGACATGGTTTCAAATGGCTAAATGGCCCCATTCCCCAGCCTCCAGATGCTCTGATCTCAGGAGAGAAATTCAGCTGCTCCAGTCACTCCTACTAACTGGAGTCCCTCATCTCTGGTGCCATTCTAGCACAATGGTTAGTATTGTTGTTTCAAAGCAGCAGGGTCCCAGGTTCAATCCCAGTTTGGGAGTGTGCACATTTTCCCCGTGTCTGCATAGGTTTCCTCCGGGTGCTCCAGTTTCCTCCCACAAGTCCCGAATGATGGGCTTGTTAGGTGAATTGGACATCCTGAATTCTCCCTTGGTGTACCTGAACAGGCGCCAGAGTGTGGCGACGAGGGGCTTTTCATAGTAACTTCATTGCAGTGTTAATGTAAGCCTATTTGTGGCAATAAAGATGATTATCGTAAATGTCCTCTGCACCCTCTCGAAGAACATCGCCTCTTTCCTAAAGTGTGGGACCCGTATATATGGTTTCAGTCCAACTTGTGAAGAACCAGGGTTGGACTACACTGGGAGCTGTGTCAACATTGGTGATCTCCATTTAGAAAAAGGAAATAGAGGCACTGGATAAGGTGCAACAAAGATTCATAATATACAGAACTGAGAACATTTAACATTCAGGAAAGGCTGGGGCTGCTTTTTTCGGTCAAAGCGAAGACTGATGGGTGACCTGATGGAAATCTTTGGGTTTATGAAGGGATTCAATAATCCAATAGGAATTTCAATTGAAACCTCTTTACCCAGAGGGTGGTGAGAATGTGGAACTCACTCCACAGCGAGTGGTTGACGTGAAGAGCATGAATCCATTAGAACATACAGTGTGGTCCATCGAGTCTGCACCGACTCACTTAAGCCCTCACTTCTACCTTATCCCCATAACCCAATAACCCCTCCTATCCTTTTTGGTCACTAAGGGCAATTTAGCATGGCCAATCCACCTAACCTGCACATCTGTGGACTGTGGGAGGAAACCGGAGCACCCGGAAGAAACCCACGCACACACGGGGAGGATGTGCAGACTCCACACAGACAGTGACCCAAGCCGGAATCGAACCAGGGACCCTGGAGCTGTGAAGCAATTGTGCTATCCACAATGTTACCGTGCTGCTCTTCATGGCAATGTGGCATGACTTTGGGGGGTTTCCAAACAGAAATGGTAATGAAACATCTTCTAACCTCCAAACACCCTTTCACTCTTTGATCCTTGTGAAATGTGCAACCAGATAATCGCAAGAAGGCTCAGACAGAATCAGCCCACTGGAGGAGAAGCCGTGAGACCGGCCAGTCCAGCAGAAAGAAACCCTCTGACCATCCCCATTGACCAACAGAATGAACAAAATGCAGTCCTGGATGTAATTGAGAACAGAAACAATAACAGCAGAATCCAATCCCTGTAATCAGTTGTGAACTTGTCGGTGTCTCAGGAAGTGCGATGAATTACAAAATTCCTTCGCACATTGAGGGCTGGTGAATGGACTCTCCCCAGTGTGAACTCCCTGGTGTGACTGCAGACGGCATAACCGAGTGAATCGCGCAAATACACGTAAACAGGTGTGAGATAGTCGGGATTATGGAGACATGGCTGCAGGATAACCAGGGATGGGAACTGAATATATTCACTGAGGACAAAGGAAAAGGCAGTGGAGTAACAGTGCCGGTTAAAGAGGAAATTAATCTTCCGGTGGTGGCTATGAGGGAGTGAGTCTCATATTCGGTGGCTCTCACTCCGGCCGGAATTTTGGACCTGGTTTCCCAACTTTCCGGAACTTTTGAGCGCTGGAAAAGACGGCCACAAAGCTGCTGATTTAAACGTGCGGAGCTGAATGGAAACAAAGAAGAGCAGAAAGCAGGAAAAGGGCAGAGACAAAGTGGTTTGGGAGCTGACCCAGGAACAAAGATGGCTGACGTACGGACTGCGGACCAGACGATCCAAGCAGCGCTGGACAATATGCTGCAGGTCATAAAAGGAAGTTTTGAAGCAATGAAGCGGGATAACTTTGAGCCGTTTCAGAAAGCGGTGGAGCAAGTGAACCAAAAACTAGAGGCCCAGGACAAAAAGGTCAAGGAGCTGGAACAAGCGGTGGAGGAACAGGCGGACACACAAATGATCGCTACAATAGAAATAGATGGGTTCAAGGAGTGACACAAAAGGCTGCTTGACAGACTTGAAAAACAGAGCCCGCAGATAAAATCTGAGAATTATTGGCCTCCCGGAGGGGGCCGAAGGAGCGGACACCACGAGGTTTGTGACAGACCTGTTGCAGCAGCTGATGGGCTAACTCCTTCATGCGACCGCTGGAGTTGGATGGGGCACAGAGAGTGCAGGTGAGGCAGCCACGACCAGGGGTCCCCCCCCCCCCCCCGACAAGTGGTCAGGTTCCACAGGTTCACGGATAAGGAGCATGTCCTTCAATGGGCAAAGAGCACAAAGAGCTGTACATGGAACAACAATGTCCTGTGCATCTACCAGGACTTGAGTCAGGAGGTGGCCAGGCGATGAGCAGCCTTAAAACGAATTAAAGAGATTTTGTTTAAAAAGCACGTGAAGTTCGGTCAGCTCTTCCATGCGCGGCTATGGGGCACGCACCAGAGCCAGCATTACTACATGTGGACCCCGATGAGGCGACGGAGTTCGCAAAGGATCAGGGACTGGCGCTGAACTGAGGACCCACGAACTGAAGCCAGAGTCGGAGTATTACTGTTTACCTGACTTCTATTTTTCTTGGACTGACTTTCTATTTTGCTGCTTCACAGGTACTTTGTATTTTTTTTTTCGCTGCCTTTGGTTACAATGGGCGAGGGGGAGATGGATGCTCCCTCTCTCTTTTCTTTCTGCTTTATCTTTGTGTTTTTTTCTTTTTGGAGCTTCCATCGTAACAGAAATGTGGCCGGGAAGCAATGGGGGTTAAAGTTATTTGATGCAGGGGGGTTACACGGGTACTGTGTTGCTGTGTTTTTCTTTTATTAATTTGCAGAAAGGGGTAATTGGTATCACTCATCAGTTTACACAACTGGAACAGCATTAAAGATGGAGCAGTCTCGGTTCTTTGTTTGATTGGCCTTTTTTGTTTGATCTTCCTTACTTCAGAGAGACTGCTCGAGCAGGACAGACCAGTGGAATTGGTGTGGGTGGGTGGGGGGGATGAGCTCAAGGGAACAATGGGAGCGAGACAAGTGGGCGCCGGAGAGATGAGTCACCAGCCTTGCAGGAAGCTAGTCAAGGAAGTCAGGTGGGGTGTATACATACAGCCAGTATATGGCAGGGGTCAGGTTACAGAGGGTTGTTGTTGCTGGGGGCGGGGGTGAAGCTATTCTGCTGACATGGGAGGGATATAAATTAGGTAGCAGAGAGGAGGTCGGGGGTGGGAACTGCCAGGAGGCGAACTGGGAGGGGCGCAGCACATGGGCCGGGGGCGGGCTCAAGAAGGGTTATGGTTGACCGGCATGGGGGAGGGGGGGCAGATGCCCTCTAACCAGGCTGATCAATGGGAATGTCAGAGGACTAAATGGGCCAGTCAAGAGGGCGCCTGTGTTCGCACATTTGCGGGCTCTAAAGGCGGACGTAATCATGCTGCAGGAGACACATCTGAAAGTGACTGACCAGACTAGACTAAGGAAGGGCTGGATTAGTCAGGTCTTCCACTCGGGCTTGGACTCTAAGTCCAGGGGGATGGCAAATTTTTTGGGGTGGAGGACAAGTGCGCTAGATGCGCGGGAGGACCAGTGAATCACGTCCACATGTTTTGGGCAAAACTTAGGAGATACTGGGAGGGATTTGCGGACGTCATGTCCCAGATACTGAAAACTAGGGTAGTGATGAGTCCAGTGGTGGCAATTTTTGGGGTCTCAGAAGACCCGGGGGTCCAGGAGGAGAATGAGGCCGACGTCTTGGCCTTTGCTTCCATGGTAGCCCAGCGACGGATACTGCTGGCATGGAGGGACTCAAAGCCCCCGAAGTATGGCTCTCGGACATGTTGAGCTTTCTTGGTCTGGAAAAAATTAAATTTGCCTTCAGAGGATCTGTATCAGGGTTCGCCCGAAGATGGCAGCCATTCATCGGCTTCTTTGCGGGGAATTGAACGTCAGTCAGCCTGGGGGGGGGTAGAATAGGGGGGATATAAATAGGCGGGTACTGTTTATGAGAGGGGATGGGTCATTTGCACTGTGTTTTTGTTGATATTTGCACATTATTGTACACTGCAACTGTTCACAATGCCAAACATACCTCCATAAAATTGTTTATTTAAAAAAAAAAAGGAAATTAAGGCAATAGTGAGGAAGGATATTAGCTCTGACAACGTGGAATCTGTATGGGTGGAGCTGAGAAACACCAAGGGGCAAAAAAATTAGTGGGCATCATATATAGACCCCAAACTGCAGTGATGATGTTGGGAATGGCACAAAACAGGAAATTAGGCTGACTGCATAAGAGGCGACAAAGAAATGGTGTTGGGGAAATTGATGGGATTGAAGGCTGATAAATCCCCTGGGCCTGATAATCTGCAACCAAAGTACTTAAAGAAGTGGCTCTAGAAATAGTGGAAGCATTGGTGGTCATCTTCCAGGATTCTATAGACTCTGGAACAATTCTTGCAGATTGGAGGATGGTTTATGCAACTCACGATTTAAAAAGGGAGGTGGAGACAACACAGGGAATTATAGACCAGTAAGCCTGACATTGACAGTGGGGAAATTTTGAGAATCCATTATCAAAGATTTTAAAGCAAAGCACTTCGAAAACAGTGGCAGGATCGGACAGAGTCAGCATGGATTGATGAAGGGGAAATCATGCTTGACAAATCTACTGGAATTCTTCGAGGATGTAACTGGTAGAGTTGATGAGGGGGAGCCAGTGGATGTGGTATATTTGGACTTTCAGATGACTTTTGACATATTCCCACATAAGATATTAATGTGTAAAATTAAAGCACAGGGGATTAGTGGTAGTGTATCGAGATAGATAGAAAACTGGTTGGTGGACAGGAAACAAAGAGTAGGAATTAATGGATCTTTTTCAAATTGGCAGGCAGTGGCTAGTGGGGTACCGCTGGGATCGGTGCCTGGGCCCCAGATATTCACAAGATATATAAATGATTTTACTTTTCAAATCTAATTCTATTTTTCCAATGAAGTGTTAATTTAGCGTGGCCAATTCACCTACCCTGCACATCTTTGGTGTTATGGGGTGAGACCTACGCAAAATCGAGGAGAACTTGTCTCCATAGACAATCACCCGGGCAGGATTGAACTCTGGTCCTCAGCACCGTTCGGCAGCAGTGCTAACCACTACACCACTTATATATTAACAATTTAGATGAGGGAACAAAATGCAATATCTCCAAATTTGCAGATGACACAAGTTGCGTGGGAGGGTGAGCTGTGAGGAGGTTGCAGAGATCCTTCAGTGTGATTTGTCAAGTTGAGTGAGTGGGCAAATGAAGGCAGATACAGTATAATTTGGAGAAATGCAAGGTTATCCACATTGGTTGCAAAAATGAGAAGGCAGGCTATTATCTGAACGGCCATAGATTAGGAGAGGGGAATGTGCAACGAGATCTGGGTATCCTCGGACACCAGTCACTGAAGGTAAACATGTAGCTGCAGCAGGCAATAAAGAAGGAAAATGGTAGCCTTCATGGCGAGCGGATTCGAGTACAGGAGCAGGGATAACATGCTGTCATTATACAGGGCCTAGGAGAGGCCATACCTGGAATATTGTGAGCAGTTTTGGTCTCCTTATCTGAGGAAGGATGTTCTTGCTCCAGAGGGATTGCAGCGAAGGTTTACCAGACTGATTCCTGGGATGGTGGGACTAACATACGAGTGATTGAATCAGTTAGGATTGTATTCGCTGGAGTTCAGAAGAATGGGGATCTCATTGAAACCTATAATATTCCAACAGGACTTGACAGGGTAGATGCAGGAAAGATTTTCCCGATGGCGGGAATGTGCAGAACCAGAGGTCACAGTCTGAGGATACGGGGTAGACCATTTAGACAAAGATAAGGAGAATTTTCTTCACCCAGACAGTGGTGAGCCTGTGGAATTTGTTACCACAGGAAATAGTTGAGGCCAATACATTGCATGCTTTCAAGAAGCAGTTAGATATAGAACTGAAGGCGAAGGGGGTCAAAGGATGTAGAGGGGAAAGCGGGATTAAGCTATTGAGTTGGATGATAAGTCATGATCATAATGAATGGCAGAGCAGGCGCGAAGGGCCAAATGGTCTCTTCCTGCTCCTATTTTCTATGTTTCTATGTAATCCCTTCCCACACTAAGAGCAGGTGAATGACCTCTCCCCAGTGTGAACTTGCTGTTGTATCTGCAGACTGGATAACTGTGTGAATCCATTCCCACAGAGGGAGCAGATGAATGGCCTCTCCCCAGTGTGAACATACTGGTGTTTCCGAAGGTTGGACGAATTACTGAATCCCTTCCCACACTGAGAACAGGTGAATGGCCTCTAACCAGTGTGAATTCGCTCATGTCTCTGCAGGGTGGATGAACTAACAAATACCTTCCCACACTGTGAGCAGGTGAACGGCCTCTCCCCAGTGTGAACTCGCTGATGGTTCTGAAGATTGGATGAATTATTGAATCCCCTCCCACACTGAGAGCAGGTGAATGGCTTCTCCCCAGTGTGAACTCGCTGGTGTGCATGCAGACTGGATAACTGAGTGAATCCCTTCCCACAGGGAGAGCAGGTGAATGGCCACTCCCCAGTGTGAACTCGCTGATGTGTCCTTAGGTTGGACGAAGAACTGAATCCCTTCCCACACTGAGAGCAGGTGAATGGCCTCTCCCCAGTGTGAACTCGCTGGTGTGTATGCAGACTGGATAACTGAGTGAATCCCTTCCTACAGTGAGAGCAGGTGAATGGCCTCTCCCCAGTGTGAACTCGCTGATGTCTCCGTAGGTTGGATGAAGAACTGAATCCCATCCCACACTGGGAGCAGATGAATGGCTTCTCCCCAGTGTGAACTCGCTGGTGTGTATGCAGACTGAATAAGTGAGTGAATCCCGTCCCACACTGAGAGCAGGTGAATGGCTTCTCCCCAGTGTGAACTCGCTGGTGTGACTGCAGGTTAAACAAGTGCGTGAATCCCTTCCCACACTGAGAGCAGGTGAATGGCCTCTCCCCAGTGTGAACTCGCTGGTGTGCCTGCAGGTGAGATAACCGAATGAATCCATTCCCACACTGAGAGCAGGCGAACGGCCTCTCCCCATTGTGACTGCGGCGATGAGTCTCCAGCACAGATGGGGCTCTGAATCCCCTCCCACAGTCAGCACATTTCCATGGTTTCTCCATGTTTTGGGTCTCCTCGTGTCTCTCCAGATTGGACAATCAGTGGAAGCCTTGTCTATACACAGAACATGTTCACCGTCTCTCCTCACTGTGAATGGTGTGATGTTTTTTCAGGCTGTGTAACAGGTTAAAGCTCTTTCCACAGTCAGTTCACTGGAACTCTCTCACTCGGGTGTGTGTTGTGTGGGTCTCGGTGCTTCTCCAGTCACACTCACGTTTAAAATCTTTTGAAGCCGACAGATCGGACAAATCTCCTTCTCCCCGATGATATTCAGAGTCCGATGATATTCAGATCAGAAGGAACAGAGTGAGTTTGTCACATTGAAATGTGATGTTTGAGATTTCTGTCTATAATTACTCCTCTTCTTATATCTTTTTAAAAAAAATTAGAAAAGTCATAATTGTTAGTGCAGGATAGAAATTCAGAGCAGACAATTCTTGTTCCGATGGAATATCACTTCCTCTCTCGTTCGCCAAAAGCTGTAAATCTCCATCCCACACAATCTCCCTCCATTCTCACTCTGCTGCATCTAATATTCACCCTCCCAATTCTCCTGAAGGCGCTAATTCATGTTGATTGACAGATCCAAGCTCAGCTCACTGCTTCCTGACCAGGACACAGATTAGAATAGGAGTAAGACTAGGCCATTCGGCCCACCGAGTCTGCTCAACCGTTCAATGAGATCCTTGGCCGATCTACCTCAGCACCATTTTCCCACACGGTCCCCATATCCCTCGATATCTGCAATATTTGTCTTGAACATACCTGATGACTGAGGCTGCACATTCCTCTGGGGTAGAGAATTCCAAACCTTCACCACATTTGTGAGTGAAAAAAATCCCTCATAGAACATAGACTGCAGAAGGAGGCCATTCGGCCCATTGAGTCTACACCGACCCACTTCCACCCTGTCCCCTAACCCAATACCCCTCCTAACCTTTTTTTGGGTTACTGAGGGCAATTTTTTGGTCCCTTAGGGAAATTTAGCATGGCCAATCCACCTAACCTGCACGTCTTTGGATTGTGGGAGGAAACTGGAGCACCCGGAGGAAACCCATGCAGACGCGGGGAGAACGTGCAGACTCCATGCAGACAATGACCCAGCAGGGAATCGAACCTGGGATCCTGGGGCTGTGAAGCCATAGTGGTATCCACTTGTGCGACCGTGCTGCCCTCACATCTCATCTCAGCTTACATTCTGTTTTCCTGCCTGAACCCCATAACCCTTAACTCCATTCTCAATCAAATATCTGTCAAACTCATGTTTGAATATATTCAATGACCCCCCCAGACTCCGCTGCTCCCTGTGGAAATGAAATCCAAAGACTAACCTTCAGAACATAATATTCTTTATTAGTTTCACAGGTAGGCTTACATTAACACTGCATTGAAGCTACTGTGAAAAGCCCCTCATCGCCACACTCCGGCGCCTGTTCGGGTACACAGAGGGAGAATTCAGAATGTCCAATTCAGCTCAAAAGCATGTCTTTCAGGACTCGTGGGAGGAAACCAGAGCACCTGGAGGAAACTCACGCAGTCACAGGAGAACATGCAGATTCCACACAGACAGTGACCCAAGCCGGAATCGAACCCAAGTCGCTGTTGCTGTAAAGCAACAGTGCTAACCACTGTGCGATCATGCAACTACATTAGATATATCTCTGCCCAATATTAATTTACTGTCCCTGAAATGTCAGCCATATCCTGGGGAAACCAGCACTTTAGTTGTGAACATTAGGGAAGAGACCATCCTTTTAGCCAGACAAATAAATGAATGAAGCTGAGGGACACTGCAGCCTGGGTGTGATTACCTTCTCGGGCACTAGGATCTGGCCGGGTGAGACTATGAACCCTGACCCATTACAGACGTCACCGCACTCACGCATGCACGCCGGGGCGGGGGGGGGGGGGGGGCGCGGCCGGGGCGGGGGGGGGGGGGGCGCGGCCGGGGCGGGGGGGGGGGCGCGCGGCCGGGGCGGGGGGGGGGGGCGCGGCCGGGGCGGGGGGGGGGGCGCGGCCGGGGCGGGGGGGGGGGGGCGGGCGGGGGGGGGCGCGCCGCGGGGGGGGGGGGGGCGCGCCGCCGGGGGGGGCGCGCCGCCGGGGGGGGCGCGGCCGGGGGGGGGGGGGAGGGGGCGCGGCCGGGGGGGGGGGGGGGGGGAGGGGGCGCTAAATTAGAATTAGAACAGTACAGCACAGAACAGGGAGGTATGTTCCAGGAGAAATTAGTTGTTAAGCAGATGTTGGTCCAGCATTGCAATAGAATACAGCATTGTTTGATTAACAAGTATATCCGTTGAGTATTTCAAGCGACCAAGGTGTTCCAGAATATTTTTTGGTAGAATTACAGGATTGTCATTCACTGACAATGGAGAAACAGGTATATATGTCCAACTCAGAATGGTATGTGACTGGAAGTGATTGTGTCTGTCCACACTGGTGTCTTCGTCTTTGTTGCTGGTGGAGTGACAGGTTCTGTTCATGTCCTGGCAAACTCTTGTGTAGGTTCAGAGCTGATGGCAGGTACCTTTCCCAGAAGGATATTAACACACAGTTGGGTTTTTACAATAATCCAGCAGTTTCATGGTCTCCTTTTCTCCTGCTGGTCCCATAGATTCTGCCCAATTTCACAACCTGTCTCCTTGTTTTTGTGGCCTCTCTCTTATGCTCCCTCACGGTAGCATGGTGGTTAGCATCAATGCTTCACAGCTCCAGGGTCCCAGGTTCGATTCCCGGCTGGGTCACTGTCTGTGTGGAGTCTGCACGTCCTCCCCGTGTGTGCGTGGGTTTCCTCCGGGTGCTCCGGTTTCCTCCCACAGTCCAAAGATGTGCAGGTTAGGTGGATTGGCCATGCTAAATTGCCCGTGGTGTAAGGTTAATGGGGGGATTGTTGGGTTACGGGTATACGGGTTACGTGGGTTTAAGTGGGGTGATCATTGTTCGGCACAACATCGAGGGCCGAAGGGCCTGTTCTGTGCTGTAATGTTCTATGTTCTATGTTCTTTTTGCTTTCAGAAGGCCATATAATAAGAAGTGGAAAATTTAATACAGATTTGAGGAGAAACTACTTCTCCCAAGGGTTGTGAATCTGTGGAATTTGCTATCCCAGATGCAGGGACAGTGAGTAAATTTAAGGAGGAGTTAGACAGATTTTTAAGTGGTAATGGTTTGAAGGTTTATGGAGAAAAGGCAGGACAGTGGAGTTGAGGTCATGATGGGATCAGCCATGATCACATTGATGTGTTTAGGCTCGGGAGGCTGAATTGCCTATTCAATCTCCTGGGTCATGTGTTCCAAGGAGGAGATGCTCTAGCTGATTTTGCAATCCACCTCTTAGTCTGTAGCATTAAAGGTGACAGATGAGGAATATATCAGCCAGAATGGCGCATCAGACTCACTTATAATAATAATGGGCCAAATGGCCTAATTCTGCTCCTAAATGTTATGAACTGTGTTTCTTACTCTCAAAGTGAGTGAATCCTTTGCTGTTTCTCCTCTGGGCCCCATTTCCACTATTATTGTCTGATTGTCCCACTGAGACTCTCACTTATTATTGGACAATCAACGATTGTCTCAGCCTGTGGCCGCTCTCACCATCTGTCACCGTCACAATGCCCGGGTGATTGACGGCAGCTTTCGACCAATTGGAAGAGAAGGGGCGGGACTGGAGGCCCGACAGGGGGCGGCTGGTCCTCCAACCAATCGGAGTGAACGAGGGGCAGGACTGGGCTTGATTGAAGCATGCGCAGTGTGGGTCATGGCGATGGACAGCGGCTCCTTGTTGAGATCGAAAATCGGTCAGAGGCAATTGACGGGGCGGAGGGAGCGAAGAAGCACGTGGTGGGCAGGCGTAAACATGTTGTGTGAGCCGCAAATCTGGGAAAAGAGCTTACCGGATCCAATTTGTACCGAGCGGGGCTGCAGATCCTCATGTTAGGGCCGGGTGAACGGCCACCATCTTTATTGGGGGAAAGCTCACCAGGGCGAATGTGGAGCCGCCATCTTTGTTGGAGGCAATGTTTTTAAAAAAAAGAATAATCCTTATCATCACAATGAAGTTACTGTGAAAATCCCCAATCGCCACATTCCGGCGCCTGTTCGGGTCACTGAGGGAGAATTCAGAAAGTCCAAATTACCTAACATCACATCTTCACACTCTGCACAGACAGTGACCTTAGGCAAGAATCGAAGCTAGGACCCTGACGATGTGAAGCAACAGTGCTAACCACTGTGCTACCGTAGATTGGCCACGCTTAATTACTCCTTAATGTCCAGGGATGTGCAGGTTAGGTTCTTGGTCATGGGGATAAGGCGGGTGGACGAGGGAATGTAAATGGGTAGAGCGCTCATTCAAAGGGTTGGTGCAGACTCAATGGGCCGAATGGCCTCCTTCTGCACTGTTCGGGTACACAGAGGGAGAATTCAGAATGTCCAACTCTCCTAACAGCATGTCGTTTGGGATGTGTTGAAGGAGGTGATTGTTTTGGGAGGTATTTGTTACCCTACGTTCAGAATGAAGCCAACCATCAATCTACATTAGCCTTTGAGTCCCAACGTCTTATTGTTGAAGCAGAGCAGGAAGAGAAGAGAAAGACGTTCTGCTTTTCAGTTCTCACTACCTCCTGGGCTATTCTCCTCCATGTGTCTAGAGATCTATGATTGTGTCCAGTCACATGAAGAACCATGTCAAATCTCTCAACCTACCCTGAGTAAATATCATCCTCGAATAGAGGGACTGCTGATGACATGGAGGGGCAAAGTGTAGCAGGGAGTATGACCATTCATCCTGGAGCAGGAGGAGCGATGTTGTGAATTTCTATCCTGGACTGAAGGTGATTAACTTTGGAAAATCCTTTTACAGGGGGTTAGAAAGCGAGGATTTACGCAAAGCAAACTCAAACCAAGAATAGGTTTACTTAGAACATAGAACAGTACAGCACAGAACAGGCCCTTCGGCCTTCGATGTTGTGCCGAGCAATGACCACCCTACTTAAACCCACGTAACCTGTATACCCGTAACCCAACAATCCCCCCATTAACCTTACACTACGGGCAATTTAGCATGGCCAATCCACCTAACCCGCACATCTTTGGACTGTGGGAGGAAACCGGAGCACCCGGAGGAAACCCATGCACACACGGGGAGGACGTGCAGACTCCACACAGACAGTGAAGCCGGGAATCGAACCTGGGACCCTGGAGCTGTGAAGCATTGATGCTAACCACCATGCTACCGTGAGGCCCCTTTTCTTTCCTGAATTTCTTGTTTGGACTGACAAAGATGGCTTTTGCAACTTTCATTTTCAGGGTATTAGAAAAGGATTTACAGGCAGGAAACACAAGCGAACCCTGACATCAAACTCCTACAGCATCACTCAATTTATCAGGACCTGGATATTATTGCACTTTCAGTGTAAGCATTGAGTTCCAAGTCATTACCACTCAGTGTAAAATTTCTGCCTCATATCACCCTGTAGATCTTGCTCCAAATCTTAAATCTGTGTCCTGAAATCCTTTTGCAATTAGCTGGAAGGAGCAACGTTTCTTTAACTACTTTACCGAGACCAATCAGAAACTTGTACCTCTATCAATCTCCGTTCCTCCAAGGAGAACAACCGCAATTTCTCCAACCTAACATTGCAACTAAAATCCCTCATTCCTGGAACTATTCTGTTAAGTCTCCCCTGCACTCTCTCAAGGACCGTCACATCCTCCATAATATATGGTTTGCACAGATCCAGATGTTCTGACTTCCTGTCTGTGATGTCATCACGCACCGACACTTGCACGGTGACATCACCCCCCGTTCCCCGGATATTTCCTCAACTAGGAAACTTTTCCTCCGACTCCAGAGTTGCTGATATCTTTCCAGCTTTAGGCTACAGTGGGACATTTTAATATTGAAAACAATGAAATTGCTTCACAGCTGAGTATTTCTAAGCATTTCTCAACAATTTTGAGCTTTTAGTGCTCTGCTCTGTTACCTGTGAGGGGTTCCGTGTCTCTGGAGCTGGTGTGACTCTCAAAAAACAATGCAAAACACCCGTGGAGGGTGAGGGCTACCAGCTTTCGACATATAAAATTCATTCTTTCTCTCGCTCGCTCGCTCTCTCTCTCGCTCTCTCCCTCCTTCAGAAAACTCAACCAAGATTCACTTCAAAATCTGACAGTCACTCAGTTCATCAGGACCTGAATGTAAGTGTTTCTGTTTGATCTGTGGTTGAAGATTTAAACATCTGTGCAGCTGAAATAGGATAGAGCAAGATTTGCAAACAAGGATGTGAATGTTCCATTGAGATGTTGCTTAACCAGTGCCCAATGTAGGTCAATGAGCACAGGAGTGATGGGTAAGTGAGTGGGACTCAACTTTGGCAGATTCCCTTCCCTGAAGGACACTCGTGAACCAGTTGGGTTTTTACAACAATCCAGCAGTTTTCGTGGTCACTTTTTCTTAGTGCCGGCCCCACAAATGACCAGATTCATTCAGCTCAATTTCACAATCTGCCTTTGTGTTTTTGTGGTTTCTCTCTCACTCCCTTTATTCTGTTTCAAATCAATTTCACAGGGTGTTAGAAGAGGAGGATTTGCAGTCAGGAAACTTAAATCGAAAATGATATCAGAATCTGATGGAGACGGCCAATTTATTGTAACCTGAACATCATCGTAATTTGAACATGGAAGAAAAAAGCACCGATCACAGTGGGGGGAAACTGTTCACGTGTTGTGTGTGTGGACAAGACTTCAGCCAATCATCTGGCCTTTCGGAACATAATTGCAGTCAGGACAGGGAGATGCCATGGAAATGTGGGGACTGTGAGAAGGGATTCAATTACCCATCCCAGCTAGAAACTCATCGACGCAGCCACACTGGGGAGAGGCCATTCACCTGCTCTCAGTGTGGGAAGGGATTTGCTCACACATCCACTCTGCTGAGACACCAGCGACTTCACACTCAGGAGAGGCCATTCACCTGCTCTCAGTGTGGGAAGGGATTTGCTCACACATCCACTCTGCTGAGACACCAGCGACTTCACACTCAGGAGAGGCCATTCACCTGCTCTCAGTGTGGGTTGGAATTCAATCGGTCATCCAACCTAGCATTACACCAACAGGTTCACACTGGGGAGAAGCCGTTCATCTGCTCCCAGTGTGGGAAGAGATTTGCTCACTCATACACCCTGCGGACACACAAGCGAGTTCACACTCTGGAGAGGCCATTCACCTGCTCCCAGTGTGGGAAGGGATTCACTCATTCAGCCAATCTGCTGAGACAACAATGAGTTCACACTGGGGAGAGATCATTCACCTGCTCCCAGTGTGGGAAGGGATTCACTCAATCATCCCACCTACTTGCACATCGGTATATTCACACTGGGGAGAGGCCATTCACCTGTTCCCTGTGTTGGAAGGGATTCAATCAGTCATCCAACCTGCTGAAACACCAGCGAATTCATAAGTAACTGTTGTGATTGGAATTTGCTGGTGATCATATTCAGGACTGAACCATGTCCATCCGAGTCTGTTTCTGCTTAATTGAAAAATACCTCCAGCTCAGTTATAGGTGTTAATATAGTTGGTCTTTGAAAGAGAGGATTTGCAGTTAGGAAACACAAACCAAACATCATATCAGCATCTAACACTCACTGAATTTACCGGAAACTGAATATCATCAGATTTTGAACATAGCAGGAAAAAGCACCGTTCACAGTGGAGAGAAACTGCACATGTGTCCTGTGTGTGGACGAGGCTTCAGCCAATCATCTGGCCTGCCAGTACATAAATGCAGTCACACCGGGGAGAAACCATGGGAATGTCGAGACTGTGAGAAGGGATTCGATTACCCATCCAAGTTGAAAATCCATCAGTGAGTTCCCACTGGGGAGAGACCATTTAAATATTCAGACTGTGAGCAGTTTTAAAACAATTCTGGATAACTGATGTCCCCTTAACATGTTCACGCTGTAGAACTGGGTTCAGACAATCTTCTTGCCTCACTACAGCTGTGAGTTCACACAGGGGAGAAGCCGTCCGAGTGTAGGAGGGGATTCACTCAGTTATCCCTGTATGCTTGTCCCAGTTCACCCTCCCACCCAACTTGGTATCATCTGCAGACTTTAAGATGTTACATTTTGTTCCCTCATCCAAATCATGAATATATATTGTGAATAGCTGGGATCCTACTAGTTACTGCCTGCCAATTTGAAAAGGACCCATTAATTCCTACTCTTTTTTGTTTCCTCTCTGCCAGCCAGTTTTCTATCCACCTCAATACATTTCCCCCAATCACATGCGCTTTAATTTTGCACAATAATCTCTTAAGCGAGACTTTGTCAAACGCCTTCTGAAAGTCCAAATGTACCACATCGACTGGCTCACTGTACTGGTTACATCTTCAAAGAATTCCAACAGATTTGTCAAGCATGATTTTCCCTTCATAAATCTATGCCGACTCTGACTGATCCTGCTAGTGCTTTCTAAGTGTTTCGCCATAAAGTCCTTGAAATGAAATGAAATGAAAATCGCTTCTTGTCACAAGTAGGCTTCAAATTAAGTTACTGTGAAAAGCCCCTAGTCGCCACATTCCAGCGCCTGTTCGGGAAGGCTGGTACGGGAATCGAACAATGCCCTGGTCTGCTTTCAAAGCCAGCGATTTAGCCCTGTGTGCTAAACCAGCCCCTATCTTTGATAATGAATTCAAGAATTTTCCCCACTACCGATGTTAGACTTACTGGTCTATAATTCCCTGCTATCTCTCTACCTTCCTTTTTGAATATTGGAGTGACGTGAGCTATACTCCAATCTGCAGGGACTGTTCCAGAGTCTACAAAATCCCGGAAGATGACCATCAATGCATCCACTATTTCCAGAGCCACTTCCTTAAGCACTCTGGGATCCAGATTCTCAGATCCTGGGGATTTACTTGCAATTCCTACCCAATACTAGCTGCTGACCGGAAGCTGCTTTACATCCTGGTTACTTCCTCACAAAAAAATCTCCTGAACTTGATATCACAACAAGGACAGCAATTAGTCTCCTCTTGGGGAAAACAAATACCTAACACACTGTATTTAGAAAACACTGTTATACTTAACGCATATCAAAATATTAAACTCCAGTCCAGTCACAGGCATTATTAATGGAAGGGAAAACAAGCCCTGTCAGAATGGACATAGTTCAGTCCTGGATGTGATTAACAGAAGCAATAAGAGCAGAATCCAACCCTGCAGTCACTCGTGAACTTGCTGGTGTTTCAGTAGGTGGTAGGACTGAGCAAATCCCTTCCCACACTTGGAGCAGGTGAACGGCCTCTCCCCAGTGTGAATTCGCCAGTGTTTCACCAGGTGGGATGACTCAATGAATCCCTTCCCACACTGGGAGCAGATGAATGACCTCTCCCCAGTGTGAACTAGGTGGTGTCTCAGCAGGGCAGATGACTGAATGAATCCCTTCCCACACTCGGAGCAGGTGAATGGACTCTCCAAAGTGTGAACTTTCTGATGTCTCTGCAGGACGCATAACCGAGTGAATTTCATTTTACACTTAGTGCAAGGGAACGGTCTCTCCCTGGTATGAACTCGCTGGTGTCTCAGGAGGCTGAATGACCGAGGGAATCCCTTCCCACACACGGAACAGGAGAATGGGCTCTGACTAGAGTGGATGTGTTGGTGTCTCTTTAGATCCCTTGTGCTTTTGAAGCTCTTATCACAGTCAGAACATTTAAAAAGTCTCTTATCAGTGTGAACAAGTTGATGAGAAGTAAGGTTAGTTAAATTAATGAATCCCTTCCCACACTCAGAGCAGGTAAACGGCCTCTCCCCAGTGTGAACTCGCTGGTGTTCAGTGAGGTGGGATGACTGAGTGAATCCCTTTCCACACTCTGAGCAGGTGAATGGCCTCTTCCCAGTGTGAACTCACTGGTGTCTAGTCAGGGTGGATAACTGAGTGAATCCCTTCCCACATTTAGAGCAGTTGAATGGTCTCTTGCCGGTGTGACTGCGTTGGTGAATTTCCAGCTCTGATGGGGATCTGATAACTTTACCACAGTCTCCACATTTCAATGGTCTCTGTGTGATGCTGGCCCGGGTGTGACTGAGTTGATGAGTTTCCAGCAGGGATGGATGATTGAATCTCTTCCCACAGTCCCCACATTTCCACGGTTTCTCCATGGTGCCGGTGTCCTTGTGACTCTCCAGGTTGGACGATCAGTTGAAGCCTCGTCCAAACAGGACACATGTACAGTTTCTCCCCACTGTGAATGTTACTGTGAGGTTTCTGGTTGTGTAACTGGTGGAGGCTCTTTCCACAGTCAGTTCACTGGAACTCTCTCACTCGGGTGTGTGTTGTGTGGGACTCGGTGCTTTTCCAGTCATACTGATGTTTCCACAGTCAGTTCACTGGAACACTTTCACTCGGGTGTGTGTTGTGTGGGACTCGGTGCTTTTCCAGTCATACTTACATTTGAAATCTGTTCCCACAGACAGAATAGACAAACATTTCTCCTTCCACATTCAAAGGCTGATGATATTCAAGTCCTGGTGAATCAAGTGTCTGTCAGATCTTGACATGATGTTTTGTTTCACTGCTTTAAACATCTGCAAATCCTCACCTTCCCATGCTCTGTAAAAGGAGATTACCAAAGTCATCACTGTAAGTGGAGGATAGAAATGCATAACAGGCAATTCTAGTTCCTATGGAACATTTTTTTCACTTATTCCACTGCAGATCCTCATCTTTCTCTCTCTCTATTCCCTCTCTCTCTCTCTCTGTGAAACTCAGTGTCTTGTCCTGTTTTAGTTTCTGGTTCTCTTCCTGCCCAATGTAATCCTGAGCTGATGTTTCACAAGGAGACATTTGTTAATAGTTTCCCAGAGCTCAGAGTCCTCATTAATTTCAGTGCCAGCTCTTATTTATTATCTCCCCTCCCCAATCCTCTGATGTGAACCATCCTCCAGTGGCTGAAGCAGGATGTTGAGTGTTAACAAGGGACTGTTCCAGGCAGAGAGGGAGGGAGGGAGCGAGCGAGAGAGGAGAGAGAGAGATGGGCCACCTGGCCTCCTTTGGTCCTATGAATTTAAATTTTCTGTTTCCATTGTCGAGCATATTTAAGACTGAAATAGACTGAATTTTGGTCTCTCAGAGAATTAAGGGTTCTGGTGAACAGGCAGGAGGGAGGAATTGAGGCTGAATCAGCCATGATTGTATTGAATAACAGTGTAGGTGAGACAGGTTGTCTGGATTGATCCTGCTCCTAACCCTTTTCTGCTTCCAACGGCGCGGTCTACTTTCATCATCACCGATTTTTTTAACAGATATCCAGATAATTAAACTGTGTCTCAGTTACAGGAGTTACTAACAGCAACATAAACAAACGAATGATGTGATTAACAGCAGAACCTGACTTCCGTAGTCATTTGTGAACTCGTTGGTGTGTCAGCAAGTGAGATGATCGAGCGAATCTCTTCCCACACACAGAGCAGGTGAACGGCCTCTCCCCAGTGTGAACTTGCTGGTGTCTCAGCACGTTGGAAGACTGAGTAAAGCCCTTCCCAGACACAGAGCAGGTGAATATCTTCTCCCTTGTCTCATCAACATCCGTTGGTGTCTTACCAGGTGGGATGATGAAATGAATCCCTTCCCTCACTCGGGTGTGTGTGTCTCGGTGCTTTTCCAGTCTCACTGATGTTTGAAATTATTTCCTGCAGCCAAAACTGATAAATATTTCTGCTTTGACATTCAAAGCTTGATGATATTCAGCTCCGAGTGAATTAAGTGATGATCAGATCTTAATGTGATGCTTGGTTTGAGTTTCCCATCCACAAATCATCTTCTAATATCCTATAAACAGTTTACAAAAGTCATTGCTGTCAGTGCAGGACAGAAATTTAGAATAGGCAATTCTAGTTTCTATGCAACATTCTTTCTTTTCTTGTTTTCTTAAACGTGTTGTTCAATCAAAATAAAATGAATCAAAATCAGAAACAAAATCCCAACAAGAGCAAAAGAGAATCTTCCTGACTAAACCAGAATGTCTTTACCAATGTCTATGAAACACTCTGTACTCTGAGGTACCCACTGATTGTGGAAGGTGTCAACTGTTTCCCAGAGCCACCCAGACACATGCAGGCCCATGGAAGAGAGGCCTCTTATGGGGGTCGGCAGTAAAGTGACCTTATTCAATGGTGGAGCAGGCTTGATAGACTGATTTTAAAAAAAAGTTCCTATTTATTGAACTTCTCTAATTGCCCTGGAGGAGGCAGTTAAGAGTCATCCACTTTGCTGTGGGTCTGGAGTCACATGTAGGTCAGACCAGGTAAGGACAGAAGATTTCCTTCCCTAAAGGTCATTGGTGAATCAGTTGAGTTTTAACGACAATCGACAATGGTTTCATGGTCACCATTAGACTTTTAATTCCAGATTTTTATTTAATTAAAATTTTACCATCTGCAGTGGCAGGATTCGAACCCGGGTAACAGAACATTACCCTGGATTTCTGGTTTAGTAGTCCAGTGACAATACCACACCGTCACTGCCACCCCACAGGAGGTAGTGGCGCAGTGGTAGTGGTGAAGTTGTTGACTCCTATTTCTTTTATTCCCACCACCAAATGGGACCTGATCATCCAAATTCTATAAATTGCTGTTTTAACCAGGCCCAAGAGCAAGTCCAGGACAAGATCCTCTGACTTACCCAGTCCCTCCACACCAAGCAGCCAAAGATTAGGAGCAGGGGACTGAAGTGTAACTAAAACTTGAGAAGTAGCTGCTGCAGATAACTAACTATCGGGACTGCAACCTCCCACACTGAATTAAGACATGGTCCATGGAATTCTCTGGGTTGGAAGCAGCGCCTGCAGCCTAATGCACCTCCCGAACACTAGGACCCGGTTGGAAACAGAGGCGCAAAAGCCCCGCCCACCATCTTTCGAATTCGCCAAAACACGAACGCATGCGCAGTTTCTCCACTGAAACAAGATGGCGGCCGTTAGTCTGGGTCTGTCTCCGGGGAAAAGACCCGGAGCTGCAAATGTGGGACCCGCAGCTTCGGATTCGGGGCTTGATGCCTTCACCAGGTGTTTAGAAACCCTCCACGTCCACCCGCCGGTTCCATCGCCCCCTCCGCGTTTCCGCATCCTCACCGGTTTGGAGATCCGATAAACAATAGGCTTCCCATCCCTATCACTGCGCATGATCCTGTGCAGGGCGTTTCTGCGCCTGCGCACTGCTCTCCTGTGCTCTGGAGAGAGGACATTCACCACCGCGGGGGGTGTCGGGTAACGTCCTCGCCATGGCAGCTACCAACTAACCAGGGAATTGTGAATTTATTGTGCTTTGATTTAGCAATTGGGGAGGAAATCAGTAACAATAGGAACCCAGGCGGGATAGTGGATAGTGATTAGCATGGTAGCACTGCTAGCGACCTGGGTTTGATTCCAAGACTTGGTTGACTGTGGAGTTTGCACTTTCTCCCCGTGTCTGCATGGGCTTCCTCCCAGTGCTCTGGTTTCCTCTCACAGTCACCTTCTTGAACCTCTTCAGTCCATGTGGTGTTGGTCTACCCACAGTGTTGTTAGGAAGGATGTTGATGCAGCAACAGTAAAGGAACAGTGATATGTTTCCAAGTCCCAATGGCGTGGCTTGGAGGGGAACTTCCAGGAAGTGATGTTCCATACATCTGCTGCCCTTGTCCTTCTAGGTTTCGTGGTTGTGTGTGGGAAGAGATTCACTCAGTAATTTATCTGCTTCGTGGATGAAAAGAGTTTTGCTGATAATGGAGCCACAGCTTTTCAGAAATCCTGGACTTCATTTCAAATTATAACAGATTGTTTCTCCCCAACAGGTTCAATATACATTGTGTTTTTACAGAAGTCTCTGTATGCAGACTCCATTAAACAGTAGGAAACAATGGGCATTTAAAGATTATTTCTATTACATAAGTGACTGCATACTGAGACCGTGAGATTACTGGATACTCAAAGGAGGACACATTAGAAAGAGCTGTGAGTGTAATCAGCACATTGTTCTCATCTGGTTCCTCTGCTCAAAGCTAGACCAGGTCAGAAGCCCCAGGCTTTTACATACTGAACATTTTGGTTTTAATAAAGTCTTGCTAACCTGATAATAAATGTCAACATATACTCAGATCCTCTTTCAATGATGTTCAACATACCATTTGCCTTCCTGATCATTTGCTGCACCTGCTTTTGATGACTCATGAACAAGGACACCCAGATCCCTCTGGATATCTGCACTTCCCAATCTCTCACCATTTAAGAAATATTCTACATCACCTTCCTAGAACCAAAGAGGATAACTTCATATTTTGTCCACATTATAATCCATCTGCCATGTTCTTACCCATTCATTAGCCTGTCTAAATCCTCATGAATCCTCTTTGCATCCTCCTCGCAACGCACATTCTCACCGAGTTTTGAGTCATCAGCAATCATGGAAATATTGCATTTGGTCCCCGCACCCAAATAATTGATATAGATTGTGAACAGCTGGAGCCCGAATACTGATCCTTGTAATACCTCACTGGTCACAGTCTGCCCAGCTGAAAATGATCCATTTATTCCTGCTCGCTGTTTTCTATGAATCCTCAATCCGTGCCTGTATACCCCCCCCCCCCCCCCCCAACTCAGATGTTCCTAACCTCCTCTGTTGGACTTAATCGAAAGTCTTCTGAAGATCCAAATGCACCATATCCACTGATTCACCTTATCTGTTCTGTAATAATATTCTTTTTTTTTTATAAACTTAGAGTATCCAATTTTGTTTTGTTCCAAATAAGGGGCAATTTAGCATGGCCAATCCGCTTAACCTGCACATTTTTGGGTTGTGGGGGTGAAACCCACGCAGAGACAGTAGTAATATTCTTAAAGAAAACCTCCAACAGCTTTGGAATCATAGAATTTGCAGTGCAGAAGGAGGACATTCGGCCCATCGAGTCTGCACTGGCCCTTGGAAAGAGCACCCTACTTAAGCCCACGCCTCCCCCCATCCCCATAATCCAGTAACCCTACCTAACCTTTTTTAGACACTAAGGACAATTTAGCATGGACAATCCACCTAACTTGCACATCTTTGGACTGTGGGAGGAAACCGGAGCCCCGGAGGGAACCTATGCAGACACGGGGAAAATGTGCAGACTCCACAGACAGTGACCCATGTCAGGAATCGAACCTGGGACCCTGGAGCTGTGAAGCAACTGTGCTACCCACTGTGCTACCGTGCTGCCCCATGGAAAATATAATTTCACTGTCAGAAATTCATTTTTGTTTTTTTAAAAATAAATTTAGAGTACCCAATTCATTTTTTCCAATTAAGGGGCAATTTAGTGTGGTCAATCCACCTACCTGCACATCTTTGGGTTGTGGGGGCGAAACCCACGCAAACACGGGGAGAATGTGCAAACTCCACACGGACAGTGACCCAGAGCCGGGATCGAACCTGGGACCTCGGCGCCGTGAGGCAGCAGGGCTAACCCACTGCGCCACCGTGCTGCCCTGCTGTCAGAAATTCATGCTGAATTTCCCCAATCAGATCATTATTTTCTAAATGTTGCTGTTAACACATCCTTATAACAGATTCTAGTATTTACCCCATTACTGATGTCAGGATAACAAGTCTGTTGTTCCCCATTTTCTCCCCCATTTCTGAAAAAGTGGGATTACATTTTCAACCTCCAATCTGCAGAGTCTATAGAATGTTGAAAGATGACCAGCAGCGTATCCACTGTGTCGACAGCCACCTCCTCTGACACTCTGCAATGTAAATCATCGGGTCCCTGGTATTTATCAACTTTCAATCCCATTAATTTCTCCAGTGCTACTTTTTCACTCATCTCATTCAGTTCCTCATTCCCATTAGTCTGTAGTTTCTCTCTTATTTCTGGGAGGGTTTTTTCTACGTTTCTCCGTGGAGACAGACACAAAGTAATTATTTAGATTCTCTGTCATTTCCCTCTTCCCCATTATAAATAAATCCTGTCTCGTCCTGTAATGGACCCACATTTGTCTTTAATAGAATCCTAAAAGTGCAGAAGGAGGCCATTCAGCCCATCGATTCTGCACTGACCCTCTAAATGATCACCCCCACCTAGACCCACTCTCCTGATCTATCCCCGTAACCCCACCTGAATATTGGACACTAAGGGGCAATTTAGCATGGCCAATCCACCTAACCTGCGCATCTTTGGACTGTGGGAGGAAACCAGAGCATCTGGAGGAAACCCACGCTGACACGGGGAAAACGTGCAAATACCACACAGTGTGTGTAGTTTGTGCATACTCCCCAAATCTGTGTGAGTTTTCTCCAGGTGCTCTGATTTCCTCTCACAGTCCAAAGATGTGCAGGTTAGGTGGTGTTATGGGGGAGGAAGGGGGAGTGGGCCTAGCTAGGGTCCTCTTTCAGGCAGTCAATGCAAACTCGGTGTGCCAAGTGGCCTCCTTCTGCACTGTGGTGATTCTATGGATTCTAGTGCCATCATGTAGATGAGAAATAGGACGGGCCAAGAATAGATCCTTGGGGGACACCAAACTGGAGAGGAAAGGGAGGTTGGAGACGGGGTGGTCATTTGCAAAGAAGTTGGGGGTCAAGGGTTGTTTTCTCAGGATGGGTGAGGATGGTGTATTTAAATTGAGGGGCAACACCAGAAGAGAGAGAGAGAACTGTTAACAATATCAGTTAATGTGGGGAAGTTGGATGGTCAGCGGTTTAGTGAGAATAGGGTCAATGGAGCAGAAGGCAGGTTTCGTAAACAAGATTTGATTGAACGGGACATGACAGGAGACCAGACAGAAACTGGAGATAGATGTGAGTTCATGACTCAGACAAGGGGGAGTTTTAGAGACAGTTTTGTCTGGTGGGTTAGAGGAAGGGAGGGAAGCAGCAGAGGCAGCTGATCGGATTGTCTCAATCTTTGTGACAAAGAACCTCCATGAGCTCCTCACAGTTGTTTTTGGAGATGAGAATGGAGAAGACAGGGGAGAAGGAGGATCCTTCAAAAGGAACTAACTTATGTTTGAGGTGTTAAAAAAATTAAATAGGGGCAGCACGGTGGTGCAGTGGGTTAGCACTGGGGCCTCATTGCGCCAAGGTCCCAGGTTTTATCCCAGCTCTGGGTCACTGAACGTGTGGAGTTTGCACATTCCCCCCGTGTTTGCGTGGGTTTTGCCAGCACAACCCAAAAGATGTGGTTAGGTAGAATGGCCACACTAAACTGCCCCTTTATTGGGAAAAAATTAATTGGCATTCTAAATTTAAAAAAAAGATTAAATATAGCGCATTAAGCTGATTTATTAAAATGTTATCTTGGATATTAGCTTATGTAACGAGGTTGAAATTCAATAACATCAGCAGAAACAGACCCCAATGAAGATGGATCAGACCTGCATGTGATTAACAGCATAATCCACGCACTGTAATTACTTGTGAATTTGCTGGTGTCTCATCAGGTTGGATGACTGTGTGAATCCCTTCCCACACTTGGGGCAGATGTAAGGCCTCTCCCCAGTGTGAGCTCGCTTGTGTGTCAGCAGGCTGGATGACTGAGTGAATGTCTTCCCACACTGGGAGCAGGTGAACGGCCTCTCCCCAGTGTGAATTCGCTGGTGTACAGTGAGGTCAGATGATGTCTTGAACCCAGTCCCACAGTAAGAGCACCTGAACGGTTTCTCGTCAGTGTGAATACGTTGATGCCGCATAAGTTCCCCGGAACTTTTAAAGCATTTCCCACAGTCTGGGCATTGAAAAGGTCTCTCATCGGTGTGAACACGTTGATGGAGTATCAGAGCCCGAGAACCTTTATAGCACTTCCCGCAGTCTGGACATTTAAATGGTCTCTCGTCCGTGTGAACCCGCTGGTGCGTCATCAAGTCTGATGACCGAATGAATCCTTTCCCACACTCTGAGCAGATGAATGGTCTCTTCCCAGTGTGAACTCGCTGGTGTCTCAGCAGGCTGGATGACTGAGCGAATCCCTTCCCACACACGGAGCAGTTGAATGGTTTCTCCCCGGTGTGCACTCGCTGGTGTTGCAGCAGGCTGGATGATCGAGAGAATTCCTTCCCACAATCGGAGCAAGTGAATGATCTCTCCCCAGAGGGTCTGGGATGATGAATTTCCAGTTGAGATGTGGCTCTGAATCCCTCCTCACATTCCCATGGTTTCTCCTCACAGTGAATGCTGCTTTTTCCTTCCATGTTCAAAATTCACCGATATTCAGATTGCAACAAATTAGGCGATCCTCCGATCCTGATGTAATGTTTGGCTTTCCTGACTGCAAATCTTCCCCTTGTAACACTGTTAAATTGATTTAAAACAAAAAAAAGGGAATGAGAGAGAACCCACAAAAACACAAAGACAGGTTGTGAAATTGAGCTGAATGAATCTGGTCATTTGTGGGGCCAACACTGGGATAAAGTGACCATGAAAACTGTTGGATTGTCATAAAAACCCAACTGGTTCACTAATGTCATTCAGGGAAGGGAACCTGCCAACCGGTTGGAATCCACACAAGACTCGGGCCTCTGCAAGAATACAAGAAACAGGAGCAGAAGTAGATCATTCGGCCTGACAAACCTGTTCTGCCATTGAACACGATTGTGGCTGATCTTAGTCTTCCAGTCTCCTTTCCTGTCAGCTCCCCATTTCCTTGACTTCCTGAGAGACCAAACATCACACCATCTTAACCTTAAATATATTCAACGATGGAGCATCCACAACCTTCTGGGCTAGGGAATTCCACGTGACAAGAAAGACAGAGAGAGAGAAAAAGAGAGTGAGTCATGGTGGAGAGACAGAGAGGAAAGACAGAAATGATGAGGGAAAGGGAGAGAGAAAAGGAAGTGGGAGTGACAGGAACAATGGAGAGGCATTTGAAAAAAATGAAATGAGAATATATACCTATATCGGAATCACAATTTGACAGAATCTCCTCAACCCTTCACCTCCACCACCTGGATGGACCAGGACAGCAGCTGTATGTTAACATCACTACCTGTAAGTTCCCTTCCAAGACACACAATGTCCGATCTTGTCTGACCTCAAGTGCTGAAGGAGCAGAAATTTACTCTATTTAAATATTGAGAAGATTAAACCCATTAGAACATAGAACAGTACAGCACAGAACAGGCCCTTCGGCCCTCAATGTTGTGCCGAGCCATGATCACCCTACTTAAACTCACGTATCCACCCTATACCCGTAACCCAACAACCCCCCCCCCCTTAACCTTACTTTTATTAGGACACTACGGGCAATTTAGCATGGCCAATCCACCTAACCCGCACATCTTTGGACTGTGGGAGGAAACCGGAGCACCCGGAGGAAACCCACGCACACAGGGGGAGGACGTGCAGACTCCACATAGACAGTGACCCAGCCGGGAATCGAACCTGGGACCCTGGAGCTGTGAAGCATTTATGCTAATCACCATGCTACCCTGCTGCCCCTTCTCTTCCGTTCCCTAGACAAACACGATCCCTGTCTGTTCCTGCAAAATGTCTGAGGCTGAAGCAAACTGTTTACATCCCTGGTGAAATATTTCACCCCCAGATGAGCTCCCAAACATATATCCACATCACCACCAAGATCACCTATTTTGTAACGTTTCTCTGAAAAGTCTTAATGTTTTATTCTGTTCAAGGCACAATATAAATACGAATTATTGTCACAGCTCTGGATATGTATCATTGTTCTGCCCCATAAATAATAATCTGTAACTCAGAGTGAAAAAGTTTGATGACATTCTGACATGAAGAAACATTTTTTAAAATGTTGCCCCCAACAATGATGGCGACTGAGCATGCGCTCTGCTCCAATCAAAATATGCAGGGCGCGCTTGCGCACTGCTGTGAAGACGCAATTGAAAATGTGTGCGCATGCGCATTGCTTCTAGTGCGAAACAAAGATGGCGGCTGCTTCGTCCTGTCTGTGAGAAAGCTGCAGCCTCCGCTCAGGTCACCGGGTACCGGTAGGTTATTTTTCCCGGTTTCCTGTTTCTATCATATGTTTAGGAAGTGTGCCTAACGACCGGGCTGATCCCACTGACCTGCCATTCCGACCTTTATGGATTGTGAATCGGAGAAAGAACCTTCTTCACGTCGCCATTAATCACACTGCGCATGCTTCACTCAGCCCAGTCCCGCCCACCCATTCACTGTGATTGGTTGGAGGACCAGCTGCTTCCGAACAAGCCTCCGGTCCCGCCCCTCTGCTTCCATTGGTCCGGAGATGCCGTCAATCATTCCCCGGGCATTGTGAGGTTTCAAGAACAAAGAAAATTACAGCACAGGCCCTTCAGCCCTCCCAGCCTGCGCCGATACAGATCCTTTATCTAAACCTGTTCCCCACCCCTTCATATATCTGTCCAGATGCATCTTAAATGATGCTCTCGTACCAGCCTCTACCAGCTCCGCTGGCAAAGCATTCCAGGCACCCACCACCCTCTGCGTAAAAAACTTTCCCCACACATCTCCCTTAAACTTTTCCCCTCTCACCTTGAAAATCGTGACCCCTTGTAATTGACACCCCCACTCTTGGAAAAAGCTTGTTGCTATCCACCCTGTCCATACCTCTCATAATTTTGTAGACCTCAATTAGTTCTCCCCTCAACCTCCGTCTTTCCAATGAAAACAGTCCTATCTACTCAACCTTTCTTCATAGCTAGCACCCTCCATACCAGGCAACATCCTGGTGAACCTCCTCTACACCCTCTCTAAAGCATCCACATCTTTCTGGTAATGTGGCGACCAGAACTGCATGCAGTATTCCAAATGTGGCCTAACCAACGTCCGATACAACTGTAACATGACCTGCTGACTCTTGTATTCAATACGCCGTCCGATGAAGGCAAGCATGCTGTATACATTCTTAACCACTCTATCGACCTGCGTTGCCACCTTCAGGGTTCAATGGACCTGAACTCTCAGATCTCTCTGTACATCAATTTTCCTCAGGACTCTTCAATTGGCCATATAGTCTGCTCTTGAGTTAGATCTTCCAAAATGCATCACCTCGCATTTGCCTGGATTGAACTCCATCTGCCATTTCTCTGCCCAACTCTCCAATCTATCTATATTTTGCTGTATCAGGTGAGAGGTCCATCAGAGTCAGCATGGTTTTGTGAAAGGTAAATCGTGTTTGAATCATTTGTTAAAGTTCTTCGAAGGTGTAACAAGCCAAATGAATAATGGGGGTACTGTCGATGTATTTGGACTTCCAGAATACATTTGATAAGGTGCTGCACAAAAGGTAATAAACAAGGTAAGATCCCATGGGAATGACAGGCAATGTAATATATCTTTTTTAGTGTCACAAGTAGGCTGACATTAACACTGCAATGAAGTTACTGTGAAAACCCCCGAGTCGCCACATTCTGGCGCCTGTTCGTGTACACGGAGGGAGAATTCAGAATGTCCAATTCGCCTAACAGCACGTCTTTTGGGACTTGTAGGAGAATGCCAGAGCGCCCGGAGGAAACCCACGCAGACACGGTGAGAACATACGGACTCCGCACAGTGACCCAAGCCGAGAGTGGAACCCGGGTCCCTGGCACTGAGAAGCAACAGTGCTAACCACTGTGCTATTGTGCCGTCCTTAAAATAAAGAGTAGGCACCACTGGATTTCGAACCCAGGATCTCCTGTTAACTAGTCAGGCGCTTGAACCAAATTCTCCCAAATTCTATCACTTGGATAGAGGATTGGCTAACCAACCGACAGTAGAGTGAGGATTAATCTGTCTTTTTCTGGTCGGCAAGCTGTAACCAGTGATGTGCCTCAGGGTTTGGCCCTCGGGCTCCATCTATTTACAACCTGTATTAATGATTATGGGACAGACAGAATATACAATATCCAAATTTGTAGATAACTCTGAAATGGGTGGGAAATCAAGTTGCAGTGGGGAAATATGAAATAAACTAATGGATTTGCATGGGTTGGGTGAGTGGGCCAAAATTGAATAAAAAGGCAACTTATTATCTAAATGAAGAGAAACTTCAAAATGCTTTTGTGCAGCGGGATCTTGGTGTCCTCCCATCCATTCTTCTCACCCACTTCCCAACCCCCTTCCATCCACTGACTCTGTCAACACCTGCTGCTACCTTGGGACAGCGGGCAGAATAATCAAATAATCACCCGAGTTATCGGGTGGCACAATAACACAATGGTTAGCACTGTTGCTTCACAGCGCCAGGGACCTGGGTTTGATTCCCAGCTTGGGTCACTGTCTTTGCAGAGTCTGCACGTTCTCCCCGTATCTGCGTGTGTTTCTTTAAGGTGCTCCGGTTTTCTGCCACAAGTCCCGAAAGACGTGCTTGTTAGGTGAATTGAACATTCTGAATTCTCCCTCGGTGTAACCGAACAGATGCTGGAGTGTGGCGATTAGGGGATTTTCACAGTAACTTCATTGCAGTGTTAAGCCTACTTGTGCCACTAATAAAGATTATTATTCTGTTTATTTCAAGGAGGATGGAGTCTAATAGCAAAGTGGTGTTGCTGCAGCTTCACAAGCAGCCAGTGAGGCCACATTTAGAACACTAAATGTCTTGATCACCTTCTTCAAGGAACGATGGGTGTCTGCCAAATGCGGAAAGAATGTCTTCTCCCAAACTGGTAAATCTTGGAATTATTTACCCCAGGAAATGTGGAGGCCGAGCCATTGATCAGTTGCAAGGCTGAGATCGATCTGTTTTTAATCAGTAGGGGAATTAAGGGTTACTGAGGGCAGTGGACTTAGCGAGTGTTAGGTCAGCCGTGATCTTATTAAATGGTGGAGCAGCTCAAAGGCTGAATGACGGACTCCTGTTCCTATTTCTGCTGGTCTGTTCTGTTTGTCGGTAAAGATTTCCAGTATCTGTGTGACTGGAGAAGCACTGAGATATATAAAATCCTAGTTAGACACCACCTGGACAGCTGTGATTATATAAAAAAAAAGAAACCCCACAAATGCTGGAAATCTTCAGTATATTGGGCAGCGCCTGTGGAGAGAAACAGAGTTAATGTTTCAGGTCAGCAGGATCTTCCATCAGATCAAGAACAGTGTGTTCCCATTAGGGACAAAGGGGCAATCTGTGTGTGGAGCCAGAGGACAATACTTCACATCTGTCTTCACCCAAGAGAATGAGGAGGTAGATATGGAACCGAGACAGAGGTTCCTGAGCAAATTGAGATAGGGAGTGACATGGTATTGCAGGCTTAAAAGTGGACGAATCCCCAAGTCTGGATGAACTGTGTCCCAGGATGCTGTGAGAGATGGGGGAGGAGATTTCAGGGGCTCCGACCCAAATTGAGGGGTTCGTTGGTCTAGGGGTATGATTCTCGCTTCGGGTGTCTCGGTGTCGAAATTTGTGAGAGGTCCCGGGTTCAAATCCCGGACGAGCCCTTTCCTGTTAGTCATGCAACATGTTTGAGGGCAGCATGGTAGCATGGTGGTTAGCATAAATGCTTCACAGCTTCAGGGTCCCAGGTTCGATTCCCGGCTGGGTCACTGTCTCTGCGGAGTCTGCACGTCCTCCCCGTGTGTGCGTGGGTTTCCTCCGGGTGCTCCGGTTTCTTCCCACAGTCCAAAGATGTGCGGGTTAGGTGGATTGGCCATGCTAAATTTCCCGTAGTGTCCTAAAAAGTAAGGTTAAGGGGGGGTTGTTGGGTTACGGGTATAGGGTGGATACGTGGATTTGAGTAGGGTGATCATTGCTCGGCACAACATCGAGAGCCTAAGGGCCTGTTCTGTGCTGTACTGTTCTATGTTCTATGTTCTAAATTTCTAATTCATCTCTGGTCACGGAGAGGTGCCAGAGGACTGGAGATCACCTAATGTTGTCCCACTATTTAAGAAAGGTTGTAGAGATAAACTCGAGAACTACAGACTAATGAGTCTCATGTCAGTGCTCAGGAAAATATTGGAAAAAATTCAGAAGGAGAGAGACTTATCTTCACTTGAAGAGGCAATATTTGATCAGGAATAGTTGGCATGGCATTGTTAGAGGGAGGTAATGCCTAACAATTTTGGATTGATTATTTATGTAACCAGCTGTGTAGATGAGGGTAGTGCAGTTGATGAGGTTTACATGGATTTCAGCAAAGCCTTTGACCAGATCCCACACAGGAGACTTTACAAAGAAGGCAAAGCACATGGGATACACGTAACGTGATATGGTAGATTCAAAATCAGCTTAGCTGTAGGAGACAGAGGGTGATGATGGACGGCTGCTTTAGTGACTGGAAGCCAGTGTAAAGTGGCACACCACAGGGATCCAGCAGAGTGAGAATGGAGAGAGACTGTGTGGGATGGAGATTTGCAGCTTTCGGGAATAAGAGAGGAAAGAATGTTCCATGGGAACTAGAATTGTCTGTTCTGAGTTTCTGTCCTGTACTGACAGTGATGACTTTTGTAAATTGTTTTTACAGGATATTAGATGAGGAATTACAGACAGAAATCTCAAACATCATGTCTCAATCTGACAGTCACTCTATTCCCTTGAACCTGAATATCATCACCCTTTGAATCTAGAAGGAGAAATGTTTGTCCGACTGTCAGCTAAAGATTTCAAACATCAGTGTGACTGGAAAAGCACTGAGAGCCACACAACACACACCCCAGTGAGAGTGTTCCAGTGAACTGACTGGAAAGATCTTTCACCAGTTACACAGCCTGACAAAACATCACACCATGCACAGCGAGGAGAGTCTGTACCCGTGCTCTGTGTGTGGACGAGGCTTCAATTGATCATCGAACCTGGAGCCACACAGGATCACCCGCACTATGGAGAAACCGTGGAAATGTGGGGACTGTGGGAAGGGATTCAAAGCTCCGTCTGAGGTGGAGATCCATCGACGCAGTCACAGTGGAGAGAGGCCGTTCACCTGCTCTGACTGTGGGAAGGGGTTCAGTGATTTATCCAACCTGTTGATGCACCAGCGAGTTCACACCGGGGTGAGGCCATACACCTGCTGTGATTGTGGGAAGGGGTTCAGTCGATCATCCAACCTTCAGTCACACCAGCGAGTTCACACTGGTGAGAGGCCATTCACCTGTTCTGAATGTGGGAAGGCGTTCACTCTGTTATCCCATTTGCAGTCACACCAGAGAGTTCACACTGGGGAGAAGCCTTTCACCTGCTCCCAGTGTGACAAAGGATTTACTAATTCATCCAATCTACAGAAACACCAGCGGGTTCACACGGGGGAGAGGCCATTCACCTGCTCTCGGTGTGGGAAGGGATTCACTCAGTTAACCCACTTACTGACACACAAGCCGGTTCACACTGGAGAGAGGCCGTTCACCTGCTCTGAATGTGGGAAGGGATTTGTTCAGTTATCCAAGCTGCTGATACACCAGCGAGTTCACAATGGGCAGAGGCCATTCACTTGTTCTGACTGTGGGAAGGGATTCACTCAGTCCTCCATCCTGCTCTCTCTCCAGCGAATTCACACCGGGGAGAGACCATTCAACCTGCCCTCCTGTGGAAAGGGATTCCGAGATTCTCCACCCTGTTGAAACACCAGCGTGTTCACACTGGGGAGAGGCCATTCCTCTGCTCTCAATGTGGGAAGGGATTCACTCAGTCATCTAGCCTGCTGACACATCAGAGTTCACACTGGGGAGAGACCATTCATCTGTTCTGTTTGTGGGAAGGGATTCACACAGTCAGCCAACCTGCAGACACATCAGCGAGTTCACAAGCAATTACAAGGGCTGGATTCTGCTGTTACTGCTCCTGTTAATCACATCCAGGGTTGACATTCTGACAGTTGGTGAAGTGGGAGGGTTTCTTTCTGCTGGACTGGCCGGTCTCCCGACGTAGCTCCCAGTGGGCTGATGTTGAGTCTTAAGAGCACATTCCCACTGAAATGATCCACAAAAGATGATGAAGGACACCTATTTCATCCTGTATAGGGTTCAGTTCTGGGTGACTGCCTGTGTGGAGTTTGCACCTTCTCCCCGTGTCAGCGTGGGTTTTCTCCCGGTGATCCTGATTCTTCCCACAGTCCACAGATGTGCAGGTTAGGTGGATTGGCCACTCTTTTGAGGTCCACCAACCATGCCAAATTGCCTCAGTGTCCAAGGATGTGCAGGTTAGGTGATTGGCCATTCTAAATTGCCCATTTGTGCCTATGTGTAGGTTTGGTTATTGGGATAGAATGGGTGAGTTGACTTGGGTGGAGTGCTCTTTCAGAGGGTCGATGCAGACTCGATGGGCCAGATGGCTATGAGGAGGATGCAGAGATGCTTCAGCAGGATTTGGACAGGCGGAGTGAGTGCACATGCATGGCAGATTCAGTATAATGTGGATGTCCACTTCAGTAGCAAAATAGGAAGGCAGATTATTTGAATGGGTGTAATTTGAGAGAGGTGGATACTCAGCGCGGCCTGTGTCCTCGTGCATCAGTCACTGAAAGTAAGCGCACAGGTACAGCAGGCAGGAAAGAAGGCAAATGGTATGATGGCCTTCATAACGGGAGGAATAGAGATGTTTTATTGCAGTTTTATAGGGCATTGGTGAGGCCACACCTGGAGTATTTTGTTCAGTTTGGTGTCCTTATCTGAGGAAGGATGTTCTTGCAATGGAGGGAGTGCAGTGAATGTTTACCAGGCTGATTCCTGGGATGGTGGGACTGTCATATGAGGAGAGACTAAATCGGTTAGGATTATATTTATTGGAGTTTAGAAGAGTGAGAGGGGATCTCATCGAAACTTCCAAAATTCTAAAAGGATTAGACAGGGTAGATTCAGAAAGAATGTTCCCGATGGTGGGGGAGTCCAGAACTAGGGGTCATAGTTTGAGGATAAGGGGGAACATTTACAGACTGAGGTGAAGAGAAAATTCTTCATCCAGAGAGTGGGGAATCTGGAATTCGCTACCACAAAAATTGTTGAGGCCAAAACATAGTGTAATTTCAAGAAGGAATGAGATACAGCTCTTGGGGCTTGAGGGACAAAGGGATCTGGGGGGGTGAAAGCGGGACCAGGGTATTGAACTTGATGATCAGCTATGATCAGAATGAATGGTGGACAGGCTCAAAGGGCCTGTTTTACTGCAATTGTATAGTGCCTCCTGCTGCTTCTATTTTCTATGTTTCTATGTCAATAGAATGGTATGTTGGCCTTCACAGTGGGAGGAATAGAGATGTTCCCTACCAGTACAGGTGGATCTAAAATCAATACATTTATCTATGTTCCATTGAGTTTGCAGCCAGTTGGCTCCATTGGTCTATGTCAGTATTTATGCTCCACATGATCCTCCACCCACCCCTCTTCATCCCCCCCCATCAGCATCTCCTTCTATTCCTTTCTCCCTCATGTCTGTATCCAGATTCCCCTTCAATGTATTCATGCTGTTCACCTCAACCACTCTCTGTGGTGGTGAGTTCCACATTCTCACCACTCACTGGGTAAAGAGGTTTCTGCTGAAATTCCTATTGAATTATTGAACCTCCTCATAATCTTCCATTAGGTCACTTTTAAGTTTTCTCTTTTCTAGAGGAAAGCAGTCCCAGTCTTTCCTAAGATTAAATGCGCTGTTCTCGTATATTCTTGGAATCTTTGTTGCTCCTTTTCCAGAGTCTCTATTTCCTTTTTCTAAACGGAGATCATCAATGTTGACGGTGCTCCCAGTGTCGTCCAGCCCTGGATCTAAACAAGTTGAACATAACTCCCTGCTTCAATTCGATCCCTCTGGAATGGAACCCTGTATATGGCCCCACACTAGGAAAGATGTGATGTTCTCAGAGAGAGTGCGGAGGAGATTTATGAGAATGATACCAGGGATGAGGGACTTAAGTGAGCGGGGGAGACTGGAGCAGCTGCAATTGTTGTTTTCAGATCAGTTGTGAGATCCGAGGAGGCCATTCAGCCTATTGATTCCCTGTTGGCTCCCTGGAGCAAACTAGTCAGTCCCATTACCCCAAACTATCCCTGTAGCCCTGCAAGTTTAGATCCCGAGATGCCCGTTCGGTTTCCATTTGAAATCTTCCATTTTCTTCATTTCCACCCTCCTCACGGGCAGCAAGTTCCAGGTCATTACCATTCACTGCATCAAAATATTCTCCCTCACATTCCCTCTGCATCTTTTACCCAAAACCTGAAATCTTTCTCCCCCTTGTCCTTGTCCCTTCAGCTAATGGGAACAACTTTTCTTTATCCACCTTATCGAAACCTGTCATAATCTTGTCCGCCTCTATCAACTCTCCCCTCAACCTCCTTTGCGAAAAGGTGAACAACCCCAGCCTGACATCGACCATAAAGAACAAACAGAATATGTTAATGTCTGAAATCACATAGGAACGTTTATTTTCTGTTTTAAAGATATTGTGACTATATTGTCCTGGACAATAAATGAATTGGAATACTTTAACCATGGGTGTGTCTGAATGGAATGTTTCAATCTGGTATCCACCTACTTTCCAGTGAAAGTCTGGAATGCGTCGATGGGATGAATGAGTTGATCACTTTCTCTTGGAAATATTTCCATCCTTGCCCATGAATTTTGTTTTAAAGAAATCCATATTTGAAAGCCCGGCCATTATGTGAAATATCAGCACTGTAACAGGGAAATAAGAAAGACAGACACTCACTTTGGTCTTTTCATCAACACATCTGAGTTAAGAGTGTGTGACATGATTTTGGGATACTGGTGTGAGTGTGAAGATGTGATTTGTTACATGTGAAAAATAGCAAGTGTAAATTCATGGTGAAATGGGCTGAAGGCTGGGTCCCAAACACACACAGCCACTTGAGACACAGCAGGGGATGAAATGGTTAATGTGACCAAGGGATTGAGACAACATTGTGACAGCATCAAAGCATTGATACATACATTAGACTGTCAACTCTTATTTACACTGAATAAAATCTAATCATTGCCACCAATAAGGGCTATCACTGTGAATCATTTCAGAGTTTGGGAAAGTGGGGGTGTTAAGGGTGAATACAAATCAGGAGTCGGCCAATCGGCCCCTCGAGTCTGCTCCATCATTCAATGAAATCAGAGCTAATCTGATTGTGGTCTCAACTCCTTTCCTTCCTCCACCCTTTCACTCTCTTGTCAATCAAGAATCTATCAAATTCAGCCTTAAAGCAGATTCGATGGCCCTGCCTCCGGCCCTCTCTGGGGAAGAAAGATTCATACACCCACTGTCATCAGGGGGCAAAATTATCATCAGCATCTTAAATGGGAGACCCCTTATTTGTAAATGGTGTCCCCTAGTTCTAGTCTCTGCCACAAGGGGAGGCATTCTCTCTCTCAATTCCACTCAGCGTCTCATGTGTTTAAATAGGATCATCTTTCATTCTTCTAAACTGCAAGGGATACAGGCCCAACCTGTCAAACCTTTCCTCAGAGGGTAACCCCCTCATTCCGGGGAGTAACCTTCTCTCTACTGCTTCTAAAGCACTTATCTCATTACTGAAATAAGGAGACCCAAACGGTACACAGTG
>NW_024055776.1:0-12538 GCF_902713615.1 Scyliorhinus canicula | reverse complement strand
GGCCCTTGTGCTCCCCATAACCAAAATCTATAAACAGTTGTAGGTCGGTGAACTCTGTGATATACTTTGGTGTTCTCTAAACCCTGGCCCATAACAGTAGTGCATACACACATTCTGGCCAGTACCAAAGGTGTGGAGCAATGTAACTATTGAGCTTTGAAGGACAACTTCAGGCTTCCATAAATATGGAAAGCAAGAATTCATGAAGCTCTAAGAGAGGCCAGAAAGAGTCTCCATTCTCCCAAACACTGTGCACCACTCTGCCTTCCTCCTTTCTAACTCTTTCACTCTGTCTCGTCTCCACACGGAACCACAGCATTTTCTGCCTGTCCTCTCCAAAGGGTCAGCTGCCAGTTTCACATAGATATAGAAATGGGAACCTGGCCGTTGAAACCGTTGCTGCTTCACAGCGAAGATGTGGAATGTGGAGCTTGGATGCATCTCCACCCAAAGTAAAAATTAGACACATAGGGCGCGATTCTCCCCCCACCGATCGCGGGCCATGCATCCGTAACGGACGCACTCTTTTCCCTCCGCCGCCCCGCAAGATCAAGCCGCCACGTCTTGCGGGGCGGCTGAGGGAAAAGACGGCAGCTGCGCATGCGCGGCTGACGTTATCGGCCTCGTCAGCCGGCGTGACGCTTGACGTGCGGCCTTGACGACCGTCGCCAAGGCGCCAAGGCCTTGCCGCCGTGACGCACGGGGCCGCGCTCCTAGCCCCGCCGGGGGGGGGGGGGGGAGAATCGGCCCCGGAAGTGGGCGTGAAGGCTGCCGTGGGTCACGGCCTGTCCCACGGCAGCCTTTACGATTCTCCGCATTTGCGGAGAATCTCGCCCATACTCTCTGAAGTTTGACCATTTTTATTTTAATTCTCTACTCTATCCTAATCTTCCACTCCTTACCACCCGCCCTACACTTAAACAACCCGCCCTGCACTTAAACAGCCTGATGCAAATACTTACTGTCTAAAGGAGCAGCTTGATCAAAATGTCAGCCAGGCGACAGCAGGAACTGGGGCACAAACTATTACATTTATTACATGGCAGCTTTATGGCAAAGTCATTCGTTATTGTGTTGTTCAGGCCCTTTGTGCTTCTGAAATTGATGTCAAACATTTGTTCCTGTCTGAGAGACTCTAAGGAGAATATAACCACCATAGTTCTGTACAACCAAGTAACAACCACCAGCTAAGCAAAGCTAATGTTAAATGACCCCTGAAGGAGTTACTTTCATCTCTGTAATTTTTGACTGTCTGGAACTGGGGAGGTTGAAGCTGGAGCAAGCAGAGTATTGATCATGGAAGCACTTACTATACAGGAGAGCGAATCAGCAGGAGAAAGAGACACATGATAGTGATGCTTGGCAGCCAGTTGCCAAAGGTGGAAAGTGAAGGGGTGGATTCTACGTCCCGCCTGCCCCGTTTCCAGCATGGTGCGCTGCCACCGACAGCGGGATTCTCCGTTTGCGCAGCCGGCCAATGGGGTTCCTCATTGTGGTCACCCCTCGCCGTCGGAAAACGCGGGGGCGTAGGCGGAGCTGGTGGGGCGGAGCCTCATGTGCCTTTCAATCATAACGAATCTATGCAACTCCTCTTTGTGTAATGCATTGTTCAATCCACAGAATACCTCCAGATATAGTATATTAATCAACTTGTAACCATTATTTCTTATACATCATCAGCTCCAACATGCAAAACGTCATTCTTTCAGTAATATCGTTAGCTTATTTTACCTTCCACGGGACGAATCAGCTTTAAATGAACAACTTGCTTTATCTAATTTTGCCTGTGGGTGCTGTGCAAGTGGGTGGTGCGCTGTGGGTAGTGCACTGTGGGTGCTGTGCCGTGGGATGGTGCGCTGTGGGCGCTGTGCAGTGGGGCGGTGCCGATGTGGGTGCTGCGCTGTGGGTGCTGTGCAGTGGGTGCTGTGCAGTGGGTGCCTGTGCAGTTGGGTGCTGTTGCCGTGGGTGCTAGCGCTGTGGGTGCTGTTGCAGTGGGCGGTGCGCTGTGGGTGACTGCGCTGGGGGGTGCGGCCGCTGTGGGTGCTGCGCTGTGGGTGCTGCGCGTGGGGTGCTGACGCTGTGGGTGCTGCGCTGTGGGTGATAGTGCGCTGTGGGTGCTGCGCTGTGGGTGCTGTGCTAGTGGGTGCTTGCGCTGTGGGTGCTGTGCAGTGGTTGCTGGTGCTGTGGCGGTGCGCTGTGGGCGCTGTGCAGTGGGCGGTGCGCTGTGGGTGCTGCGCTGTGGGTGCTGCGCTGTGGTGCTGCGCTAGTGGGTGCTGTGCAGTGGGCGGTGCGCTGTGGGTGCTGCGCTGTGGGTGCTGCGCTGTGCAGTGGGCGCTGTGCAGTGGGCGCTGCGCTGTGGGCGCTGCGCTGTGGGTGCTGCGCTGTGGGTGCTGCGCTGTGCAGTGGGCGCTGTGCAGTGGGCGCTGCGCTGTGGGTGCTGCGCTGTGGGTGCTGTGCTGTGGGTGCTGCGCTGTGGGTGGTGCGCTGTGGGTGCTGCACTGTGGGTGGTGCACTGTGGGTGCTGTGCTGTGGGTGCTGCACTGTGGGTGCTGCACTGTGGGTGCTGCACTGTGGTGCTGCGCTGTGGCGCTGCGCTGTGGGTGCTGCGCTGTGGGTGGTGCGCTGTGGGTGGTGCGCTGGGTGCTGCGCTGTGGTGCTGCGCTCTGGTGCTGAGCTGTGGGTGCTGCGCTGTGGGTGCTGCGCTGTCGGTGCTGTGCTGTGGGTGCTGCGCTGTGGGCGGTGCGCTGTGGGTGCTGCGCTGTGGGTGCTGCGCTGTGGTGCTGCTGCTCTGGGTGCTGAGCTGTGGGTGCTGCGCTGTGGGTGCTGCGATCTGGTGGCTGAGGCTCTGGGTGCTGCGCTGTGGGCGGTGCGCTGTGGGTGCTGCGCTGTGTGTGCTAGCGCTCTGGGTGCTGCGCTGTGGGTGCTGCGCTCATGGGTGCTGCGCTGTGTGTGCTGCGCTGTGGGCGCTGCGCTGTGGGTGCTGATCTGTGGGTGCTGTGCAGTGGGCGGTGCGCTGTGGGTGCTGTGGGCGGTGTGCTGTGGGTGCTGCGCTGTGTGTGCTGCGCTCTGGGTGCTGCGCTGTGGGTGCTGCGCTCTGGGTGCTGCGCTGTGGGTGCTGCGCTGTGGGTGCTGTGCTGTGGGTGCTGAGCTGTGGGTGCTGCGCTGTGGGTGCTGCGCTGTGGGTGCTGTGCTGTGGGTGCTGCGCTGTGGGTGCTGAGCTGTGGGTGCTGCACTGTGGGTGCTGCGCTGTGGTGCTGCGCAGTGATGGGGTGCTGCGCTGTGGGTGCTGCGCTGTGGGTGCTGCGTTGTGGGTGCTGCGCTGTGGGTGCTGCGCTGTGGGTGCTGAGCTGGGGTGCTGAGCTGTGGGTGCTGCATGGGTGCTGCACTGTGGGTGCTGAGCTGTGGTGCTGCGCTGTGGGTGCTGAGCTGTGGGTGCTGCGCTGTGGGTGCTGCGCTGTGGGTGCTGAGCTGTGGGTGCTGCACTGTGGGTGCTGCGCTGTGGGTGCTGAGCTGTGGGTGCTGAGCTGTGGGTACTGCGCTCTGGGTGCTGAGCTGTGGGTACTGCGCTGTGGGTGGTGCGCTGTGGGTGCTGCGCTGTGGGTGCTGCGCTGTGGGTGCTGAGCTGTGGGTGGTGCGCTCTGGGTGCTGCGCTGTGGGTGCTGTGCTGTGGGTGCTGTGCTGTGGGTGGTGCGCTCTGGGTGCTGCGCTGTGGGTGCTGTGCTGTGGGTGCTGAGCTGTGGGTGCTGCGCTGTGGGTGCTGTGCTGTGGGTGCTGTGCTGTGGGTGCTGAGCTGTGGGTGCTGCGCTGTGGGTGCTGTGCTGTGGGTGCTGAGCTGGGGTGCTGCGCTGTGGGTGCTGTGCTGTGGGTGCTGAGCTGTGGGTGCTGTGCTGTGGGTGCTGCTTAGCTTAAAGACAGTGCTTTTGGAGTTAGGTGAAACAGGGAGAAGGTGAAGCTATAAAGACTGACTGTGGAGCTTAGTCTCAGCCTGGGCAGCAACGGAGAACAGTTGAGCTTCATAAACACTGAGACGGAGTGAGATAACTGATTAATTCATCTTCCATCCAGAGTGAGAGATAGCCAGAGTAGATGTGGGTATCGGGAATCTGGTACAGAGTGAGAATTCAAGTGCAGAATGGAAAGCGGTGCTTTTTTGCTTTTCTTCCTCCTTGTTTTGTATCTTTTTTCAATCTTCAGAGAGGGAGTGTGTCTTGACCTGCTTCAGCAGCCTAGGCTACAAGCAGAATGGGAAGGAAATAGGTAAGGTTGGGTAAGCCTTCACTACTTTTATCACTTCTAATTTGAGAAGACATTTGTGATTTATCAGGGTTATATTCGGTGCTAACGAGGAAGAGGAAAGCAGGGATTTAGAGAATCCGATGGAATCTGATATCAAGCATTTTCCCACATGTTTAATTTAAAGGCGTAGGTCAAGGATTAGGACACAAAGTTGAGTGGGAGGGTAAGCTGTGAGGAGGATGCAGAGACCTAAATATTGTGCACATCTTTGGTCTCCTTATCTGAGGATATTCTTGCTCTAGAGGGAGTGTAGATGAAGGTTTACCAGACTGATTCCTGGGATAGCAGGATTTGTGTATGAGGAAAGATTGTGTCAGTTACGATTGTGTCTCATAGTAAACCAGGGGCTGGTTTTAGCTCAACCAGGGGCTGGTTTAGCTCACCAGGGGCTGGTTTAGCTCAACCAGGGGCTGGTTTAGCTCAACCAGTGGCTGGTTAGCTCAACCAGGGGCTGGTTTAGCTCACCAGGGGCTGGTTTAGCTCAACCAGGGCTGTTTAGCTCACCAGGGGCTGGTTTAGCTCACAAGGCTAAATCGCTGGCTTTTAAAGCAGACCAAGGCAGGCCAGCAGCACGATTCGATTCCCGTACCAGCCTTCCCGAACAGGCGCCGGAATGTGGCGATAGGGGGCTTTCACAGTAACTTCATTGAAGCCTACTCGTGACAATAAGCGATTTTCATTTCATTTTCATAGTAACCTATAAAATTCTAACAGGACTAGACAGAGTAGATGCAGGAAGGATGTTCCTGAAGGTGGGGGTGTCCAGAACCAGGAGTCACAGTCTGAGGATATGGGGTGGGCCATTTAGGACGGAGATGAGGAGAAATTCCTTCACCCAGGTTAGGCCTGTGGAATTTATATCACAGAAAGTAGTTGAGACTAAAGCACTGTGGGTGGGATTCTCCATCTCTGGGATTCCCGGAATGTGTTCCCCGATGGGACAAAGAATCAGATGTTGGGACAAAATTGGGATTGGTGTCAGGTGCCGACCCGAACGCCATGGTCCTGCACGCCGGATCTGTGGACCGGAACGCCCAGATCCCTCTGTATGTTAATGTTCCTAAGGGTTCTGCCATTTACAGTATAATTCATAACTAGCTTCCATCCTCCAAAATGCATCACCTCACATTTTTTCCAGATTAAACTCCTTCTGCCATTTCTGTGCCCAAGTTCTCCAATCTATCCATATCCTGTTGTATCCCTCTGACAATCCTCGGCACTATCAGCAACTCTGCCAATCTTTGTGTCATCCGCAAACTTACTAATCAGACCACCCACATTTTCTTCCAGATCATTTATACATACTACAAACAACAGAGGTCCCAGCACTGATCCCTGCGGAACACCATTAGCTACAGATCTCCATTCTGAAAAACACCCTTCCACCGCTCTCTTATCTTCTATAACCAAGACAGTTCCGTATCCATCCAGCCAGCCCACCCCGAAGCCCATGTGATTTTAGTTTTTGTACAAGTCTGCCATGTGTGGCACAGTAGCACAGTGGTTAGCACTGTTGCTTCAAAGCACCAGGAACCCAGGTTCAATTTGCGGCTTGGGTCATTGTCTGTGCGGATTCTGCACGTTCCCCCCGTGTCTGCGTGGGTTTCCTCCGGGTGCTCCAGTTTCCTCCCACTAGTCCCGAAAGACGTGTCGTTAGGTGGATTGGACATTCTGAATTCTCCCTCTGTGTACCCGAACAGGTGCCGGAATGTGGTGACTAGGGGATTTTCACAGCAACTTCATTGCAGTGTTAATGTGAGCCTACTTGTGACATAATAAAGATTATTATTGCAACACTTTTCCCGTTATTTCAATGCCTGTTCAGTGCTGCTTTACGCTTCATCTTGGCCTGGAAAAATGTATCAATTTTGCTTTCCATTTCCACCCTTCTCTCACCTTCCCATGGTCCATCTCCAGGAACTCCATCAGTTACCTCAACAACATCACCTCAGACCCAGCTTCCAAAAAGGACCTCATCCCATTCTCCCAGTTTCTCCGCCTCCGTTGCAAGGAGATGTACGAGGCAAGTTTTTTACACAGAGGGTAGTGGGTGCCTGGAACTCGCTGCGGTGGAAGCAGGGACATTTAAGGGGCATCTTGACAAATACATGAATAGGACGGGAATAGAGGGATACGGACCCCGGAAGTGTCGAAGATTTTAGTTTAGATGGGCAGCATGGAGGGGCCGAAGGGCCTGTTCCTGTGCTGTACTTTTCTTTGTTCTTTGTATCTGTTCTGATGATGCCACCCTTTGGAAATGGAACCTCTGTCATGTCTGCCTTTTTTCCTGACACTGTGGTTGTCAGGTGCCCAAGTCATGTCGATCCAATTCCACATCTCCACCATCACCCCTTTCCCTTCTTCCCAAACCAGGATAGGGGTCTTCATCCACTTTTCCTCACTTTCCCCCCGGTTTCCTGCCACAGCCCAAAGATGTGCCGGTTATGCGGATTGTCACACTAAATTGCCCGGTAGTGTCCAAAGGTTAGGTTGGGCTTGCTGGGCTATGGGGATAGGGTGGAGGTGTGGGCTTAGGTAAGGTGCTCTTTCAAGAGACAGTGTAGTCTCAATGGGCGAATGGCCTCCTTCTACACTGTAAATTCTATGTGGGACCTTTTCAAAGCCTTACTAAAGTTCACACAAACTACATCCACAGCCCTTTTCTCATAATTGTTTTTGCCACCCTCTTCAAAAAACTCAATCATGTTGGTGATACCTGACCTTCCCCGTACAAAGCCATGCTGCATGTCACTAACTAGTCCATTTTCCTCCAAATGTGCATATATCCTGTCCCTCAGTATCTTTTCCAAAAGCTTCCCCACCACTGATGTCAGGCACATGGTTCTTGGGTACACGTGTAAAGAATGACCAATTTTGGGGGTATTGCCTTCAGCAGAGAAAGGGTAGAAATTGAGGAAATTTTCAATGAATTTCTCAGGAGGACTGAGGAAATTATGAATGATTTCCTTGCAATGGACAAAGCTGCGTAAGAATGACTGGCCTTGATGTTGGAGATATAGATGGGACCATAATGATTAGAATTCTGTAAATTCTATGGAATTCTGTGAAGTAAAACAAGTCATCATGATTAAAGAGAAATCCATCAGTTCTGTCATTAAATTCTTCAATGATTAACAACATTTGCTGAAACTTCTCTGAAAATTGGGCTGACTGCCAGACAGCTCAGTGTCTCTGATGCCTCCTCCCTATTGCTCTCTCAGCAGCCTCCAAGTGAATTGTATCGTAACACGAGAGTTACGGTTGTCATTAAGAGGACACCCCACTGAGGTACCTCTTATGGTGGTTAAATGGTGTTACGTACCTGGGAATAATCCACGTGATGTGTTAGCGATGAAAATATGGATCTTGCATCCTGACTGATTTAAATCATGACGTACCAGTTTGAAGCAAACTCGGAATGCTGCAGTTGGAAAGTGAAGTGCCATTTCCAATTTCATCATTGGCTGCAACAACATTCCTACACCTGAAACTGGGTCAATTTGGATCTTTCCCTCCCCCATTTCTCCCGATCAGTAGTGAGTAATACTGCAGTTTGGTTCCATGAGTTCCCTCGTACATTCCTCAGTGGCCAGTCGGCATTTGACAGCGATTCTTGGCAAACCCCAGAACTAGGTCATTGGGACCCACTGGTCTAGACTGACAGCTCTGCCCCGTCGAGACTGACAGCTCAGCCCCGTCTAGACTGACAGCTCTGCCCCGTCTAGACTGACAGCTCTCTGCCCCGTCTAGACCTGACAGCTCTGCCCCGTCTAGACTGACAGCTCTGCCCCGTCTAGACTGACAGCTCTGCCCCGTCTAGACTGACAGCTCTGCCCCGTCTAGACTCTAGACGGGGCAGAGCTGTCAGTCTAGGACGGGAGCAGAGCTGTCAGTCTAGACGGGGCAGAGCTGTCAGTCTAGACGGGGCAGAGAGCTGGGCTGCTTCCCGACACATTGTTAGATGGTGCAGGATTCCTGAATAACATCTTACTGAATATCGATGTAGCCCAGAAGAAATTCCATGCTGTGTATGTGGTATAATTACTGTGCAATGATATAATTCCCCCCGGTAAACAAATCTTCCTAGATCTCCAAGAATACAAAATTGGGTCCCACGTTCACTTTCCTGCTGTATGTTACACCCTAAACTTACCTTTCATCAACTCTGTCTTCAACTGCCACTATCCAGTTAGGACAGAGGGGGGTGCGGTGTTCACCTTGAAGATGGGAAGAGTACTGAGGCCTGGATTGAAAGAACCCTGACTGCACGTACAAAGGCTGCAGGGAATTTCTAAAATAAGACAAGAGTAAAAATCATGATCATAGTAATAGGTGCAGGGACATACTTGGAGATAATGATTAAAAGGCTTTGGAATAATTTTCTGTATTGGAGGTAAACTCTGGAGTGACAGGGATCTCTTCAGACAGAGGAATAGCTGCATTGTTGAGAGCAATCCTCCTATCTTTCTGCACAAAGCAAGGATTGAAACTAACTTTCTGCTCGTCACAACATCACTTACACATCTTGCCTTTCAGGCTTCCGTTCAGAGTAAATAAACTCATTCCAATTGCCATGTTTTGCCCAATCTAAAACCAAAAGAATGTTAGAATGCAATGGAGGAAGGTGTGAGATTGCGCCAGACTTTTATTGGGGCTTTTAATGGTGAAAATAATCGTGAGAAAGGAAGAACTTGCATTTACATTGCACCTTTCATGATCTCAGGCTGAGCCAGAAAAGATTTACGGCCACTTCAATACTTTGAAATGTGATAACCTTTGTCAAGTAGCAACGGTAGGGACTGAGAATTGGCTCTAATACAAACATAGGAACAGAAAATAGGAGCAGGAGTAGACCATTCGGCCCATCGAACCTGTTCCACCATTCATTACGTTCATCCAACTTAATAGACTAATCCCACCTTCCCCTACATGTCCTTTGATCCCTTTAACTCAAGTGCTCTATCTACCTGCTTATTTGGCCTCAACTGCTTCCTGTGGTAACAAATTCCACGGCCCCCACTCTCTGGGTGAAGAAATTTAACTTCATCTCTGTCAATAAATGGTCTAACCCATATCCACAGACTGTGACCCCTGTTTTCTGGGCACACCCACATCCGGAACATCCGTCCTGCATCTACCCTGTCCCCATCGTGAACATCCTTCCTGCATCTACCCTGTCCCCATCGGGAACATCCGGGGGCACACGGTAGCATGGTGGTTAGCCTAAATGCTCACAGCTCCAGGGTCCCAGGTTCGATTCCCGGCTGGGTCCACTGTCTGTGCGGAGTCTGCACGTTCTCCCCGTGTGTGCGTGGGTTTCCCCTCCGGGTGCTCCGGTTTCCTCCCACAGTCCAAAGATGTGCGGGTTAGGTGGATTGGCCATGCTAAATTGCCCCGTAGGTGTCCTAAAAAGTAGGTTAAGGGGGGTGGGGGGTTGTTGGGTTACGGGTATAAGGTGGATACGTGGGTTTGAGTAGGGTGATAATTGCTCGGCACAACATCGAGGGCCGAAGGGCCTGTTCTGTGCTGTACTGTTCTATGTTCTATGTGCTAGTCCTTCCTGCATCTACCCTGTCCCCATCGGAACATCCTTCCTGCATCTACCCTGTCCCCATCGGGAACATCCTTCCTGCATCTACCCTGTCCCCATCGGGAACATCCTCCTGCATCTACCCTGTCCCCATCGGGAACATCCTTCCTGCATCTACCCTGTCCCCATCGGGAACATCCTTCCTGCGTCTACCCTTTTCCCATCGGAACATCCTTCCTGCATTTACCCTGTCCCCATCGGGAACATCCTTCCTGCATCTACCCAGTCCAGTCCTGTTAGAATTTTATGGTTTCTATGAGATCCCCCCTTCATTCTTTTGAACTCCAACGAATACAATCCTAACCGATTCAATCTTTCCTCATATGACAGTCCCCCATCCCAGGAATCAGTCTGGTAAACCTTCGCTGCACTCCCTCTGGAGAAAAACATCCTCCCTCAGATAAGGAGACCAAAACTGCCCACAATACTCCAAGTGTGGCCTCACCAAGGCCCTGTATAATTGCAGGAGAACATCCCTGCTTCCTGTACTCGAATCCTCTCGCTATGAAGGCCAACATGCCATTTACCTCCTTTACCGCCTGCCTGTACCTGCATGCTTACCTTTAGTGACGGGTGTACGAGGACACCCATGTCTTCGTTGCATGTGTCCCTTTCCTAATTTATGGCCATTCAGATAATTGTCTGCCTTCACGTTTTTGCTACCAAATTGGGTAACCTTGCATTTATCCAAATTATACTGCATCTGCTATTCGTTTGCCACCCACTCAGCCTGTCCAAATCACACTGAAGGATCTCTGCATCCTCCCTCACAGCTCACCCTCCCACCAACTTGGTGTCATCTGCAAATTTAGAGAGATGGACACTTTGTTCCCTCATCTGAATCATGGATATATATTGTGAACAGTTGGGCCCTAACACCGATCCCTGCGGTACCTCACTGGTGACTGCCTGCCAATTTGAAAAAGACCCATTAATTCCTACTCTTTGTTTCATCGAGTTATACACTCACGTGACTTTCCTGTCTGTCAACCATTTTTCTATCCAATTTAATACTCTATGCCTAATCCCAGGATCTTTAATTTTACACGCTAATCTCTTATGTGGAATTTTGTCAAAAGCATTCTGAAAGTCCAAATATACACATCCACTGGCTCCCCTTCATCAATTTTGCAAGTTACATCCTCGAAGAATTCCAGAAGATTGTCAGTGTGAGTTCCCCTTCATAAATCCACATTGACTCTGTTCGATCTTTCACTGTTTCCTAAGTGTTCTGCTTAAATTATTTATAATGCAATCTAGAATTTTCCTCACTACCGACGTCACGGCTTACTGGTTATAATTCCCTGCTTTCTGTTCTCATAAGAACATAAGAACTAGGAGCAGGAGTCCGCCATCTGGCCCCTCGAGCCTGCTCCGCCATTCATTAGATCATGGCTGATCTTTTGGTGGACTCAGCTCCACTTCCGGCCCGAACACCATAACCCTTGATCCCTTTATTCTTCAAAAAAACTATCTATCTTTACCTTAAAAACATTTAATGAAGGAGCCTCAACTGCTTCACTGGGCAAGGATTCCATAGATTCACAAACCTTTGGGTGAAGAAGTTCCTCCTAAACTCAGTCCTAAATCTACTTCCCCTTATTTTGAGGCTATGTCCCCTAGTTCTGCTTTCACCCGCCAGTGGAAACAACCTGTCCGCATCTATCCTATCTATTCCCTTCGTAATTTTAAATGTTTCTATAAGATCCCCCCTCATCCTTCTAAATTCCAACGAGTACAGTCCCAGTCTACTCAACCTCTCCTCATAATCCAACCCCTTCAACTCTGGGATTAACCTAGTGAATCTCCTCTGCACACCCTCCAGTGCCAGTATGTCCTTTCTCAAGTCAGGAGACCAAAACGGAACACAATACTCCAGGTGTGGCCTCACTAACACCTTATACAATTGCAACATAACCTCCCTAGTCTTAAACTCCATCCCTCTAGCAATGAAGGACAAAATTCCATTTGCCTTCTTAATCACCTGCTGCACCTGTAAACCAACTTTCTGTGACTCATGCACTAGCACACCCAGGTCTTTCTGCACAGCGGCATGCTTTAATATTTTATCGTTTAAACATAATCCCGTTTGCTGTTATTCCTACCAAAATGGATAACCTCACATCTGTCAAAATTGTATTCCATCTGCCAGACCCTAGCCCATTTACTTAACCTATCCAAATCCTCTGCAGACTTCCAGTATCCTCTGCACTTTTCGCTTTACCACTCATCTTAGTGTTATCTGCAAACTTGGATACATTGCCCTTGGTCCCCAACTCCAAATCATCAATGTAAATTGTGAACAATTGTGGGCCCAACACGGATCCCTGAGGGACACCACTAGCTACTGATTGCCAACCAGAGAAACACCCATTTATCCCAACTCTTTGCTGTCTATTAACCAATCCTCTATCCGTGCTACTACTTTACCCTTAATGCCATGCATCTTTATCTTATCAGCAGCCTTTTGTGGCACCTTGTCAAAGGCTTTCTGGAAATCCCCCCTTTTTAAATAGTGGAGTTACATTAGCTGCCCTCCAATCTGCAGGAACTGTTCCAGAGTCTATAGAATCCTGGAAGATGACCACCAATTAATCCACTATTTCTGGTGCCACTTCCTTAAGTGTAGATGTAGATTCTCAGGCCCTGGGA
>NW_024055775.1:0-13756 GCF_902713615.1 Scyliorhinus canicula | reverse complement strand
AATGGGATTTCCAATTGAAACCTCCCGACACCGCCGGGTAACTGGCGAGAGGGTGTTGCCAGCAGGAAAAGAGAATCCAAACGGCTGGGGAATTGCGGCCCTGATCCTACTATCAGATCTTCTGTCTTGCCGTTCTTTATCTAATGGCCTAGAGCTTCCAAGGAAGAGCAATCATTGTCGGATTGCCAATCCACTGGAACATTCCTCCAACTCAGTTCTGCTCCACATTTCTTCTGGTGAATGGATGAGTGGATTCATGAGTAAATGTTTCAGCCCGTCAAGCGAGTAGGTGAATGAGGTAAATGGGCAGGGAGGTAGGTGGATGAGGTAAGTGGGCAGGGAGGTAGGTGGATGAGGTAAGTGGGCAGGGAGGTAGGTGGATGAGGTAAGTGGGCAGGGAGGTAGCTGGATGAGGTAAGTGGGCAGGGAGGTGGTGGATGAGGTAAGTGGGCAGGGAGGTAGGTGGATGAGGTAAGTGGGCAGGGAGGTAGGTGGATGAGGTAAGTGGGCAAGGAGGTAGGTGGATGAGGTAAGTGGGCAGGGAAGTAGGTGAATGAGGTAAGTGGGCAGGGAGGTAGGTGGATGAGGTAAGTGGGCAGGGAGGTAGGTGAATGAGGTAAGTGGGCAGTGAGGTAGGTGAATGAGGGAAGTGGGGAGGGAGGTAGGTGGATGAGGTAAGTGGGCAGGGAGGTAGGTGGATGAGGTAAGTGGGCAGTGAGGTAGATGAATGAGGGAAGTGGTGAGGGAGGTAGGTGGATGAGGTAAGTGGGCAGGGAGGTAGGTGGATGAGGTAAGTGGGCAGGGAGGTAGGTGGATGAGGTAAGTGGGCAGGGAGGTAGGTGGATGAGGTAAGTGGGCAGGGAGGTAGGTGGATGAGGTGACAGCTATGTAGTTACTGTCGTGTTAAACTAGCTTTCAATCTGTCAAGCGTTTCCACGGTAACTATTCAAGGAAGTCCGAAATTTCTGACAGTAACTTAAAGTCGTAGGCTTTCGCAGATGGCCCTATGGAACAGGGGAATGGCCCACTGGAAGTTTCCCTGGCAATTCCCATGTAGGTCAGTGTGTCAGGACTTGTGTCAAGTCTCAACACGTATCTCAGTCGCACATCGGGGCGGGATTCTCTGACTCCCCGTCGGATTGGAGAATTGCCGGGGGCGGGGCGGCATGAATCCCACCCACCGCTCCGACGCCGGCTGCCGAATTATCCGGCGCCGGTTTTCGGGCGGGGGTGGGGATAGTGCCCCGTCAGTGGGGAGCTGTTGGTAGTGGCCCCCCTGGCAATTCTCTGTCCCCCCGATGGGCCGAGCGGCTGCCCCATCTTGGCCAGGCCTGCCGGCGTGAAATAGACGAGGTCCATACTGGTGGGACCTGGCTTGGAGGGCGGTTAGCGGGGTCCTCGGGAGGGGGGGGGCACGGGGGGGGGGGGGGGGGGGGGGGGGGGGGATCTGGCCCCGGAGGGGGGGGGCCTCCACGGTGGTCTGACCCGTGATCAGGGCCCACCGATCTGTGGGTGGGCCTGTGCCATGGGGGCACTCATTCCCTCTGCGCCAGCCTGTGTAAGGCTCTGCCATGGCCGGCGCGGAGAAGAAACCCCCTGCGCATGCGCTGGAAACACGGCAGTGGTTCTGCACATGTGCCAGAATGCGCTGGTGATCCTGCGCATGCGCCAACTCGTGCCGGCCGGTTGGCGCGGCTCCAACCCCTCCAGCGCCGGCCTAGCTCCCAGAAGTGTGGAGGATTTCCAACTTCCGGGCGGCCCGACGCCGGAGTGGTTCACGCCGCTCTTTGGCGCCGATACGGGCCGCCACCCCGATTGCGGGAGAATCCCGGCCGGATCTAGAACGATCTGGAGATCAGAAGATTTGAGCCAATATGCTCTTCAGTCGGTATTTTATTTCCAAAGAAAGAAGAGGATTGCTTCAGAGGATTGTTTGAAAACAAGACCGCATGCTTCAATTTTAGCAGATCATGAACATCCACATACATGCGATGAAAATAAAGTGTTTGAGCATGAGGAGATTCAGTGAACACTCTATTAGGAAATAGTCTAATCCATAAAATGTGCAAGTTAGGTGGATTGGCCATGCTAAATTGCCCCATGGTGTCCAAAGATGTGCTGGTCAGGTGGGATTACAGGTATAGGGCACGGAATTGGACCTTGGTCGGGTGCTCGTTCAGAAGATCAGTACATACGCGATGGGCTAAATGGCCACCTTCTGCACTGTATAAGGATAACAGCTTCAAAGACACAGAGACATATCACCTGCCAGTCTGTGGTTATGGAATGTGGGTTTTTATGTCACAGTACAGGACTAGCAGGACCTGCTCTTACCCCTTCAAATCTCTCCTCCAGAAGTCAGTGGGCTGGATTCTCCGAGCTTCCACACCAAAATCGCAATCGGCGGAGAATGGCCGTTTATGCCAAGATGCGGTCCGTCCCCCGTCCCCCCGCGATTCTCCGGGGAGAACTGGCCGAGTTCCCGATGGTGTGGTTCTAACCACATATCGGCCGTCAGGAACAGCCGGAGGCGGCTGCGGACCCAGTTCGCGGCCGCCCTGGTGGGGAGCGGGGGGATCGATCACCTTGGGGGGGGGGGGGGTTCATGGACGGCCAGGGGGGTGATCGGGCGACACGGACCCGCATGTGCAGATTCCCAACCTGAAGTGCGGGGCGCCGTGTCCGCAGCCAGAGCTGCAAGGAGCACTCCGCGGGCCCTGCCAGCTCCCTGCAGGTCGGAGAATCACTCAGGACTTTCTTAAGTTTTTACGCTGGCGTGGGGTCATAGCCACATTTTGGATAATCCCTCCCAGTGTCTCGATGAAGCAGAAAGGGAAAATGGAGAATATATTCATTTAAAAGAGTCTGACATCTCTGCTTATTAGGGAATGTTAGTGGTACTAATTGATGTACTGGTATAAACGAGTTCAAGAGATAAACAGTTCTCTTTTACTTGGGAAAGAGGAGACTGGTGGATGTGATGAAGAGGCAGAGCAGAATATAAACCATCGCCAGGTAATAAGTCCAGGGTCTATCACATGATGGAATGATAATGGAGCTGTTGACTTATTATTGCAATCAATTGCTATCGATTAATCTATAATACACTTCAACGTGATATAAGGAAAAGCTTTGTGTTGGAGAATAGATTAATTTAAAAGGGTCTGAGCAATGAGCTGAGTTTTATGCTCCCTTGCCAGCAAGTTTGTAAGGGCCTGTAAAATTCCCCAGATGACTTTTGAACTGCCCACCCATCCCACTCTCACCGCAATTTTACGGGGAGACAGGCAAGGCCTAGGATGGCCCACCCAACCGTGCCCCAATCGAGGCTCTTAAATGCAATAAATGACCGGTTAAGAGACTTTCTTGCCTGGCCTCAGTTTTAAGGCTTGTCGGAGGAGTTCAGGAGCTGGGCAAGCCCAGAAAGTCATCTTGCTCAGGTGCCAGTTGGTAAAGGGGGTTGCCTCCTTCAACAGCTTTCTTTCCACATTGGGAGCGCCTCACACACCCACGAAGACTGCCTATTGTGGGTGCTCCCTCCTCGCCCAGCCATACCATCAAGACCTCCAACCTGCAAGGCATCACAGTGGCGCAGTGGTTGCACTGCTGCCTCACGGCGCCGAGGTCCCAAGTTCAATCCCGGCTCCGGGTCACTGTCCGTGTGGAGTTTGCACATTCTCCCCGTGTCTGCGTGTGTTTTGCTCCCGCAACCCAAAGATGTGCAGGGTAGGTGGACTGGCCATGCTAAATTGCCCCTTAATTGGAAAAAAAAATGAATTGGACACTCTAAATTTTTTTTTAAATCACCTCCAACCCTTTCCCCACCGTCCTTCATGGTTTACCTCCCCCACCCACCATGAGACCACTCACCCATAGCTGGACCTGGTCTCAGGGACTTAGGGTAGAATTTTCCCATTTTGAGACTAAGTACAGTGGCGGGTGGCTGCAGAGGCAACTCCCACCGACCAGAATGGTGAGATCCCATGCTAGATTCGACACTTGGAACCTTTCTGGCGCTCCGGGTGGGTTGGCAGATGATTCGTCAGCTTGCACTCAGCTGACAGGTTTGAATGTCACGGCGCCACATTTAATTATCAGTCCAGCAAATTCATATCACTTTCTCCAGCCCACCAGACCATGCAGGATGTCAGAAACCCAGAGGGAAAAGGCGAGCAGCCTCAAGAAAAAGTTTGTGCCTTGATTCAACCAGCCCCGATCCCGTAAAGTCCAACACCTGCGAGGTGCCCATGCCCCACTTGAACCTCTACCCACTGCTCCTGGAGTGTCTTTATTGGGCCTCAACATTTTCTGCTGCAAACATTCTTATTTTCTAACGTGTCACTCTTCATGTATTTGTCTATTTGCGAAGTTACTTTCCCCCCACTCGTTCGGTCCTTATTCAGTCTCCGCCCAGAGCTTTGACATTTTCCTGGCCTCTGCCAATGATAAATTACTGAGAAAGTGGCCTGGGTTTGCCCAGAGACTCACTCAGAAAAGAGGAACAATAAAAGACCAGCTGGTCCTTAAAGCTTGTCTCAGAATGCCCAGGGCATCGGAACTCGACACTGCGACAAATACAACAGACACACATTAAAGGCAGCAACACATTTCCCAGGTTAACTGCCGTCTGGGAAAATGCCCAATTTTTTCATTTCCTGCCCTTTTCAGTGTAGAGGCATTAGCCTCCCTTCAGCAACCCCCCACCCCCCACCCCCACACCCCCACCCCACCTCTCTGCCCCAATTAAAGATCCAGAGTGCTCTGCCGCAAAATCACCCGTATTGTTCCCTTTGCCTCACCCATGTCACCCATGGTATAAGATAGCTGCTGGGCTTGGATGGGGAGAGAAGGGGCTGGGCTGGGGTGGGGAGGGGCTGGGTTGAGAGTGTGGTGGGAAGGGGCTGGGATGAGCAGTGAGATTGGGAGTATGGTAGAGAGGAGCTCAGGTGGAGAGTGGGGTGAGGAGGGGCTCGGATGGGGAGTGGCTTGGGGACGGGCTGGGTAGGAGATGGTGGTTGGAGCTGAGAAATACGATGATCCAGACAGTATAAGTATGAGGCAGCCCTGACACACTAGGTTGCCCATCAGTGTTGTATGGGAGTGGATGGTGTAATGGTAATGTCACTCAACCACTTATCCAGGGACCTAGTCTCATCCTCTGGGGCCACGGGTTCAAATCCCACCACAGCTAGCCATTAACAATAGTGACCATTGATGATTGTTGGAGAAACCTACCTGATTCACCAATGTCCTCTAAGGAAGGAAATCTGCCGTCCTTACCTGGCGTGGCCTACATTTGCCTTCAAACCCACTGCAATTTCGTTGACTCTTAACTGCCCTGTGAAATGGTCCAACAAGCCACTCAGTTCAAGGGTAGTTAAGCCAAGCTTGCCAATGATGCCCACATCCGATGAAAGAATAAATAATAAAGATGTTTCGATGTAATGCCGTGATCCTCACATGTGCTTTTACATTTGGAATGCAAAACACTGGTTGGCCAAACCCTTTAGTAGATATTGAGAAAAAGGATTCAGGGATTTGGGTCTTTGAAACACCTGCACATTGTATCAATTAGGACTTAACATTTAAAGAAACTGAATTGAGCATATGTGGCAGTAGCTGCGTGCTAAAAGGAAATATTTCTTCCCTCTGGCGTGATGGTTTTGAAATATTTCTATAGTAGGACAGAAAAATAGTCCTGTTGTTCCTTTCAAGAAATAATTGTTCAGCACCTTCAATGCCCAGGATGTCGACTTGGTCGGTCAGGATACCATGTGTTCTGGCTTGAACAGCTCTGACATCATTTTAATAGGAGATTGAATGTTTGTATTTGGTGAATGTTTCCCCTTTTCAAAGTCTTCTTGTCACCTGCTTTACATTAAATACAGCTCCTGCCGTCCAGAATGTACTGCTTTGTGCTCGGATTTTGACAAGGCGAGGTTTTCTAACTTAATCAAATTCCATTGTGCTCCCTTGGCAGAGCTGAGCTAACGCCATTCGGTTTTCATTTAATTTTCTCCATGTCTCAGCTCCTGCCATCTTTACATGGTTTAACAATCTCATCGGACCCTGTGGAACTCAGTCTTTATGAAACAAATCGTGTGGAAAGACAAGCCTCAGCCATTTCCCACAATACCCACCCCCCTTTGTTTTATGATATGCCATAGAACTGATGAAAATTTTCTAGAAATGTGTCATGCAAAACACAACCAAAGTCATTGTCTGACCGGACCGAATAAGTTAAACCTTTCAAAGAGCTCTGATATGAAGAGTTCTTACAAGTGGTAAAGGAAACTCGACTTTCTCTGGGTCAGGGGTCAATGATGAGAGGTTATCAACTTGAAGTCCTCAATCTGCTGTCGAGAAGTTAGGAGACTTTGTCTATGCTGGGAGTTAATAGATAGCAAAATGCTACAGAATGGGGAAATAGTTGACCATCATATCTTTTAAAGGGACAAGATAAATAGTCAAATTAGAGGAATGTGCAAGACTGCAAGGAGAGAGGAGGGCATGTTGATTTGTTCTAGTTGCCTGACACAGAACTGACCACAGACACAATCAGCCAGACAGAATGAGTTCCTTGCAGTAAACCTCTGTGATACTATTTTTTTTTTTGTTTTTATAAATCTTTTTATTGGAATTTCCCATATTTATAAACAGTTGTATATATACACAAACATCACATTTTTTTTGCCCACGCTAATGTCCTTCATTATACAGAGAGGTTTAGTTTGTCCTTCGTTTAACTGACCCTATGTGAATTTCGTTGCCCTCTGGGTCGGTCTATGGTTCCTCCCCCTTCCCCGTTGCTCCCCCCCCCCCCCCCCCCCCCCCGGACTTCAGCTGTGCTTTTCTTTTATTTTCCAGGCAGAGTGAAGAAAAAGATGATGGGAGTAGCCCCCCCCCTCATCTCTCGTGGTTTCCCCACCATCCTTCTGCCTCTCCCCCCCCTTCCCGGGTTTCACAGTCTTTTGGTACCTCATCTATCTTGGTGGGTTTTTAAAAAAGTTTTATTGGGTTACTCCACGTTGCTGGCCTCGGAACAGGTTTTGGAACAGCCCGACAAACTGCCCCCAAGTATCCAGGAAGCCTTCCTCGAACCCTCGGGTGGCGCATTTAATCTTCTCCAGGTGGAGAAATTCCGAAAGGTCAGCGAGCCAGTCTGCAGCTTTGGGCGGCGCTGCCGATTGCCAGCCGAGCAGGATTCTCCGGCGTGCGATTAGGGAAGCGAAAGTGTTGGCCCCCCTTCTCCATGTGTAACTCTGGCTACTCCAATACCCCAAAGATTGTCACTATTGGGCCTAGCTTCACCCTCACCCCCACAACCTCGGACATTGCCTCAGAGAAGGCTACCACAACCCAGCAAGCTTGGGGCAAGCCCAAAACATGTGGGTATGGTTGGCCGGGCCCCTCTGGCACTGCTCACATTTGTCCTCCACTTCGGGAAGAATCTTCGGGTTCTGGTCTGGGGCGCTACGTGCACCACTTTGAGCTGCATTAAGCTTAGCCTTGCGCAGAAGGAGGTGGCGTTCACCCTGCTCAGTGCTTCACTCCAGAGTCCCAATCCTACCTCTGTCCCCAGTTCGTCCTCCCATTCTTATCTGGTCTCGTCCAGTGGAGTCCGGGCTCTGCCCAGTAGCTGTCCGTATATTTTCCCACATAGCCCGCCCTTCTCGTTGCTTGTGCCTACCAGGTCCTCTAGTAGTGTGGTTTCTGGGGCCCTGAGGTTCCCTACTGTCTCTTTGTGGAGGAAGTGTTTTATTTGGAGGTGTCTCATTGCCTGTCCTCTTGCGATCCTCAACTTCCTCGTTAGTTCGTCTAGTGTCGCCTGTCTGTGCCCTACGTAGAAGTTCCCCACCGTCAATGTGCCCCCATCCCGCCTCCATCTTTTGAAGGTGGTATCCAGCATGGCTGGGGGGAATCTGCGATTGCCGCATATGGGAGCCATGGGGAACATTTTGGCTATCCCGAAGTGTTGCCTCAGCTGGGTCCACGTTCTCAGCTTGGCCGCTCCTACTGGGCTCGTTGTGTACCTTGTTGTGGAGGATGGGAGTGCTGCTGTAGCCAGGGCTCGGAGGGTCGTTCCTTTACAGGATGCCTCCTCCATTTGTACCCAATCTGTGTCAGGTTCTTGTACCCATCGCTCACTCTTTCTGCCGTTGCTGCCTAGTGGTAGTATTGTAGGTTTGTTCAGGCCAAACCCCCTTTGATTTGCCAGGGGTTCGATCGCTAGTGCGAACAAGAGTGGGGACAGGAGGCAGCCCTGTCATGTTCCTCTCTGCAGCTGGAAGTTTAACACAGGCGTTGAACCCCGCTCCTAGCACAAACCCTTCCAGTATCTCGCGGAGGTATTTCCATTCGACTCTGTCAAAGGCCTTTTCTGCGTCCAGGGAGACGATCACCTCTCGTGTTCTCGCCCCGGGGGGGGTCATTATTACGTTCAGCAGTCGCCTGATGTTCGCTATGAGCTGCCTACCCTTGACAAAGCCCGTTTGGTCCTCTGCAACCACCTCTGGTACACAGCCCTACAGCCTTTTGGCCAGGACCTTTGCTAGTATTCTTGCATCCATGTTCAGCGGTGAAATGGGTCTGTATGATCCGCATTCTGTCAGGTCTTTATCTTTTTTGGTTATCAGTGAAATTGTGGCTTGCTCTGGTGTGGGGGCAGGGTTGCACCCTGCCAGTGAATCCGCGAACATGTCCCTTAAGTGTGGGGCCAGGACTGGTGCGAATTCTTTGCCAGGGAACCTATCGGGTCCTGGTGCCTTCCCCGCCTGCATAGAGCTGATGCTCTCCATGATTTCTCCCAGGTCTATTGGTGCTTCCAGCTCCCTCCATCTATCTTCCCCCAAAGCTGGTAGTTCCAGTCCGTCTAGGAACTGTTTCATCCTTGTGCCCCCGTTGGGGGGCTCGGAGGCATACAGTCCCTGGTCGACGGTCTCAAATGCCCGATTGTCCTCCTTTGGTTCGGTTACCAGTCTGCCTCTGCTATCCTTTACCTGCACTATTTCCCTTGTGGCTGCCTACTTTCTCATCTGGTCAACCAATAGGCAGCCAGCCTTGTCTCCGTGTTCATAGAAGGTTCCCCGTGTCTGGCAGAGTTGATACACTGTAATTTCCCAGTGGATAGCAGGTTAAAGTCCATTTGCAGATTTTTGCTCACAGTCAAGGCCATGGAGTATTTTCTGTCGACTTCCAGGATGGAGTCCACCAGTTGTGGCCCGGCCACCCTCACTTCCCTATCTCTGCTTGCCTTGTAGGCTATGATCTCTCCTCTAATCGCGACCTTCAGTGCCTCCCAGAACGTGGAGGGTGAGACCTCCCCGTTTTGGTTGTTACTAACGTATTCACCTATGGCACGCGATGTTTTTTGAAAGAATGCCTTGTCGACCAGGAGGTCCGTATCCAGCCTCCTCGGGGGGCGCTGGGCCCGGCCTCTCTCCAACCTCACATCCATATATTGTAGTGTGGAGCATGTTCAGGGATAACGATCGTGGAGTATTCCGTTCCCGAGATCCCTGGAAGCACCGATTTCCCCACTGCAAAGAAGTCGATACGGGTATATACCTTGTGTACTTTTGAGAAGTATGAAAATTCCTTCTCTCCGAAGGTGCAGGAACCTCCATGGGTCCACCGCCCCCATCTGCTCCATAAATGCTCCTAGTTCCCTGGCCATGCCAGTCTTTTCCCTGCTCTGGGGTTTGATCGGTCGGTCAGTGGGTCCTGTACACAGTTGAAGTTGCTCCCCACCATGATCAGTCAGTCGGTGTGTGTCAAGGTCGGGGATTTCTGGCATGGTCTTCTTTAAGCATTCTGTGTCGTCCCAGTTGGGAGCGTACACATTTACCAGTATGACCGATGCCCCTTCCAGTACACTGCTGACCATGACTTACCATCCCCCTGGGTCCATAAATGTCTTGGTTTCCGTAAACCTCTAACTCTTGCTAATTAATATTGCCACCCCCCCTAGCCCTCGTCCCATAGCATGAGCGCTATGTCTGTCCCACCCAGCCCTTCCTTACCAGCAGTCGGTCCTTCTCCCTCAGGTGCGTCTCTTGTAGGTAGATTATGTTGGCTTTTAGGCTTCTTAGGTGGGTGAAGACTCTGGATCTTTTCACCAGGCCATCAAGTCCCCTTATGTTCCAGGTAACAATCCTGGTGGGATGGTTTTTGAACCCCCAGTCTTGCGGGATAAGAACATAAGAACATAAGAACTAGGAGCAGGAGTAGGCCATCTGGCCCCTCGAGCCTGCTCCGCCATTCAATGAGATCATGGCTGATCTTTTGTGGACTCAGCTCCATTTTCCGGCCCGAACACCATAACCCTTAATCCCTTTATTCTTCAAAAAACTATCTATCTTTACCTTAAAAACATTTAATGAAGGAGCCTCAACTGCTTCACTGGGCAAGGAATTCCATAGATTTACAACCCTTTGGGTGAAGAAGTTCCTTCTAAACTCAGTCCTAAATCTACTTCCCCTTATTTTGAGGCTATGCCCCTAGTTCTGCTTTCACCCGCCAGTGGAAACAACCTGCCCGCATCTATCCTATCTATTCCCTTCATAATTATATATGTTTCTATAAGATCCCCCCTCATCCTTCTAAATTCCAACGAGTAAAGTCCCAGTCTACTCAACCTCTCCTCGTAATCCAACCCATTCAGATCTGGGATTAACCTAGTGAATCTCCTCTGCACACCCTCCAGTGCCAGTACGTCCCTTCTCAAGTAAGGAGACCAAAACTGAACACAATACTCCAGGTGTGGCCTCACTAACACCTTATACAATTGCAGCATAACCTCCCTAGTCTTAAACTCCATCCCTCTGGCAATGAAGGACAAAATTCCATTTGCCTTCTTAATCACCTGTTGCCCTGTAAACCAACTTTCTGTGACTCATGCACTAGCACACCCAGGTCTCTCTGCACAGCAGCATGCTTTTAATATTTTATCGTTTAAATAATAATCCCGTTTGCTGTTATTCCTACCAAAATGGATAACCTCATTTGTCAATATTGTATTCCATCAGCCAGACCCTATTTCTGGAAATCCAGATATACCACATCCATTGGCTCCCCGTTATCTACTGCACTGGTAATGTCCTCACGAAATTCCATTAAATTAGTGAGGCACGACCTGCGCTTTATGAACCCATGCTGCGTCTGCCCGATGGGACAATTTCCATCCAGATGCCTCGCTATTTCTTCCTTGATGATAGATTCCAGCATCTTCCCTACTACCGAAGGTAAGCTCACTGGCCTATAATTTCCTGCTCTCTGCCGACCTCCTTTTTTAAACAGTGGTGTCACGTTTGCTAATTTCCAATCCACCGGGACCACCCCAGAGTCTAGTGAATTTTGGTAAATCATCACTAGTGCATCTGCAATTTCCCTAGCCATCTCTTTTAGCACTCTGGGATGCATTCCATCAGGGCCAGGAGACTTGTCTACCTTTAGCCCCATTAGCTTGCCCATCACTACCTCCTTAGTGATAACAATCCTCTCAAGGTCCTCACCTGTCATAGCCTCATTTCTATCAGTCACCAACTCCCAATACTTCCAGCTGCACAGGGGCACCAGACAAGGATGCCCACTGTCCCCGCTGCTGTTCGCACTAGCAATTGAACCGCTAGCAATCGCGCTCAGGGCAGCAAAAAATTGGAGGGGGATCCGAAGGGGAGGTAGAGAGCACAGAGTCTCACTCTATGCGGATGATCTGCTCCTCTATATCTCGGACCCACAAAGCAGCATGGACGGAATCATCGGGCTCCTGAAAGAGTTTGGAGCCTTCTCGGGCTACAAACTCAACATGAGCAAAAGTGAGATCTTCCCAGTACACCCGCAAGGGGGGGGGGGGGGGGGGGGGGGGCAGCACTAAAGGGGCTGCCGTTCAAACAAGCCCGACATAAATTCCGCTACCTGGGGATCCAAATAGCCCATGACTGGAAAGGGATCCACAAATGGAACCTCACCAGCCTGACGGAGGAAGTTAAAAAGGACCTGCAAAGATGGAACACACTCCCGCTCTCCCTCGCGGGGAGAGTTCAGACGATCAAAATGAACGTACTGCCCAGGTTCCTCTTCCTGTTTAGATCCATTCCGATCTACATCCCCAAGGCCTTTTTCAAAGCGCTGGACAAACTCATCATGGCGTTCGTATGGGGGGGTAAAAATGCTAGGATCCCAAAGAAGGTCTTACAAAAAACAAAAACCAGGGGAGGGTTAGCCCTCCCGAATCTACAATTCTACCACTGGGCAGCAACAGCCGAGCGAGTAAGGGGATGGATCCAGGAGCCAGAAGCTGAGTGGGTGCGTGCGGAGGAGGCCTCCTGCATGGGAACCTCCCTCCGGGCCCTCGTCACGGCAGCACTCCCATCCCCACCCAAAAAACACTCCAGCAGCCCAGTGGTGACAGCCACCCTCCAATCCTGGAACCAACTGCGGCAGCAACTTGGCCTGACCAAAATGTCGAACAGGGCTCCCATCTGCAACAACCATAGGTTCAAACCAGCACTGACCGACGCCACCTTCAAAAGGTGGAGGCAGGACGGGGGGACACTGACAGTCAGGGACCTATACACGGACGACAGGATCGCAACACTGGACGAACTGACAGAGAAATTTCAGCTAGCTGGGGGGAACGAGCTACGGTACCTGCAGCTCAAAAACTTCCTACGAAAGGAGACAAGGACGTACCCACAACCGCCACGACAGACACTACTGGAAGACCTACTGGACGCAAGTATCCTAGAGAAAGGGAACTGTAGTGACATGTATGACCGACTGGTAGATAGGGACGACACCGTACTGGACGCAACAAGGAGGAAATGGGAGGACGACCTGGGGATGGAGATCGGGTGGGGACTCTGGAGCGAAGCACTGCATAGGGTCAACTCCACCTCCACGTGCGCAAGGCTCAGCCTGACGCAACTAAAAGTGGTACATAGAGCCCACTTAACAAGAACCCGTATGAGTAGGTTCTTCCCGGAGGTGGAAGACAGATGTGAACGGTGCCAAAGAGGCCCGGCCAACCACGCCCACATGTTCTGGTCTTGCCCCAGACTCGTGGAGTACTGGACAGCCTTCTTCGAGGTAATGTCCAAAGTGGTGGGAGTGAGGGTGGAGCCATGCCCGATAGTGGCGGTCTTCGGGGTTTCAGAACAGCCAGATCTATTCCTGGGGAGGAGGGCAGACGCCCTTGCCTTTGCCTCCCTGATCGCCCGCCGTAGAATCCTGTTTGGCTGGCGGTCAGCAGCACCGCCCAGAGCTGCGGACTGGCTGTCCGACCTCTCGGAATCTCTCCAAATGGAGAAAATCAAATTTGCCATCCGAGGGTCGGACGACGGCTTCCACAGAACGTGGGAGCCATTCATGCAACTGTTCCGGGACCTATTTGTGGCCAATGTACAAGAGGAAGAATAGTCGGGGGAAGGTAGCGGGAGGGGGGGGGGGCTACAGGTTCGTTACGGGGGTTCGATGGCTAGCTAAGGCCCAAAACCAAACTAAATAAACATGTTGAGGGGGGGGGGGGGGGCGCAGTTACTACTACGAAGATGCTTACCTGTAAATATGTATGTTAATTTTTGCGTGTTTGTTTTTTTTTTCTTTCTCCTAACAATTTGTAATTTGTTCAATATAAAATATGAAAACTGAATAAAAACATTTATAAAAAAAAAAAATTTCTATCAGTCACTGGCATGTTATTTGTGTCTTCCACTGTGAAGACCGACCCAAAAAACCTGTTCAGTTCCTCAGCCAT
>NW_024055774.1:0-14348 GCF_902713615.1 Scyliorhinus canicula | reverse complement strand
GATCGGGGCCCACCGATCTGCGGGCGGGCCTGTACCATGGGGGCACTCCTTCCTTCTGTGCCGGCCTCTGTGGCGCAGAGAAGAACCCCCCTGCTCATGTGCAGGGACACGCCGGCCGGTCTGCGCATGCGCGGAACCATGCCGGCGGTTCTGCGCATGCGCCAACTCATGCCAGCCCTTCGGCGCCGTATGGCGCAGCTCCAACCCCTCCGCCGATGGCCTAGCCCCCGGAAGTGCGGAGGATTCCGTAACTTCCGGCGGGCGCGATGCCGGAGTGGTTCGCGCCGTTCTTGGCGCCAGTGTCCTGCCAATTGCAGGAGAATCCCGCCCAAGGATAGTGGGCCTGCCAAAGGAAATGAAAAAAAAAATGAAAATCGCTTATTGTCACGAGTAGGCTTCAATGAAGTTACTGTGAAAAGCCCCTAGTCGCCACATTCCGGCGCCTGTCCGGGGAGGCTGGTACGGGAATCAAACCGTGCTGCTGGCCTGCTTGGTCTGCTTTAAAAGCCAGCAATTTAGCTCAGTGAGCTAAACCAGCCCCAGGGAGCGGAAGACAGGGACCCCACGGACTACGTGGTCCAGATGTCGGGAAACCTTGTAGGAAGGGACAGCTTCCCCATCCCACCAGAAATATACAGAGTTCACAGGTCGCTCCGGCTGAAACACAAGGCCGGAGAGCAGCCCGGGGTGATAATCAGAAAAATACTCATGTACCAAGACTGGGAAAGAATCCTGCGCTGGACTAGGCAGACAAAGACCGACAACTGGAAGGACTCCAGATCAGGATTATCAGGAAGTTGGGCAGATCAGGACATGTGCTGGGTGGAATTCAACAGAATGAAGGCAGCTCTGTAGAAGAGCAAGCAGAAGTTTGGCATACTGTACCCGGCCAAACTATGGGTCATGTTTCAGGCAGGGAGTATTATTTCATGACCCCTGCAGACGTGGACAAATTCGTCCAGGAGAACAGGCTGGGAAAACAGCAACAAAGACAGCAGTGAAAAGATCACCCAAAGGGACTGAAATGATCTGAGAGATACTCTGTGCTGGACCTTCTCCCAAGTACACCGGGTATACACACGCATTGACTTCTTTGTAATGGGGGAATCACTGCTTCCAGGGATAGTAGGAGCGGAATACACAGCCATTTTAATCTCTAACCATGCTCCACATTACATTTGTGTGAGGTTGGAGATGGGCCGTGCCCCCCATGGAGGCAGCGCCGGCCGTAGGGTTGCTGGCGCCCCGGGCAAGCTGAACTTCGGCGCCCTTGGGGGAGGGGGGGGGGGGGTCGTGTCGGGTCGGGTCAGGGGGTGGTCGGGTCGGGTCGGGGGGTCGGGTCGGTCGGGGGGGGTTCGGATCGGGGGGTCGGGTCGAGTCGGGGGGGGTCGGTGGGGGCGGGGGAGGTCGGGTCGGGGGCAGGGGGTGTCGGGTCGGGGGCGGGGGGGGGTCGGGTCGGGGGGGGGGGGGTTTGGCGGGGGGGGGGGGGTGGTGCGGGGGGTGGGGGGGTGCGGGGGGGGGGGGGCGGGGGGGGGGGTCGGGGCGGGGGGGTCGGGGGGGTGGGGGGTGCGGGGGGGCGGGGGGGTCGGGGGGGGCGGGGGGGGGGGTCGGTCGGTTCGGGGTGGGGGTCGGGTCGGGGGGGGGGGGGGTCGGGGTCGGGGCGGGGGGCGGAGTGACCTAGTATATGACGGGACTCACGATCGGCGGGCCGGTATCTCTGTCGGCAGGTCTTCGAGCGGGTCACGCACTCGTTGATGGCGCCCCCTAGCACATGGCGCCCCGGGCGACTGCCCGAGTTGCCGGTACCTTGAGCCGGCCCTGCATGGAGGGTTGGACACAGCCCTTCTGACTCATAAAGACACTGGAGCGGTTTGGGCACAGAGCAGGGTTTTTTTCAAATTTAGATTACCCAATTATTTTTTTCCAATTAAGGGGCAATTTAGCCTGGCCAATTCACCTATCCTGCACATCCTTGTATTGTGGGTGAAACCCACGCAGACATGGGGAGAATGTGCAAACTCCACACGGATAGTGACCCGGGGCTGGAATCGAACCCGGGTCCTCAGCGCCGTAGACAGCAGTGCTAACCACTGCGTCACCGTGATGGCATTTGTGTGTGTGGGAGGGGGCGAGGGGGAAGAATCCAAGGATCCCAAAAAAAGTTTTACAGAGATGGAAAAGCATGGGAGCCCTCCCATGCAATGTCACCACTGGGCGGCCACAGCGGAAAGAGTGAGGGAATGGGTAAGGGAGCTGTAAACAAATGGGTAAGGATGGAGGAGAGTTCCTGCAGAAGAACATCCCCCAGGGCTCTTGCCGCAGCAACACTCCCATCCCCACCAGCCAAGCACTCTACAAGCTCGGTGAAAATAGCTACGCTCCGGTCATGGAACCAGCTACGGCAGCACTTCAGCCTGACTGAAATGTCTACCATGTCTCCCATCTGCAACAATCACAGATTCACGCCAACCACAATGGATGCCACCGTTAAGAGGTGGAGACAGGTCGAGGTGACATTGACAGTTAGGGACATCTACATGGATTTTTTTATTTTTTGAAAATCTTTTTATTGGCTTCTCTCATACTTATAAACAGTTGTTATATACATTACATTTTTCTTGCCTGCGCTAATTTGCTTTATTTTACAGAGGGGTTTGTTTTGTCCTTCATTTGACTAACTATTTGTACATTTTGCTGCCCTCTGGATCAGTCTATGATATCCCCCCCCCTTCCTCCTCGCCTGCCTCTTCTCTTGTGGTTTCCCCATTCCACCCCCCCTCCCTCCCCTCCCCCTCCCCTCCCTCCCCCCTCCCCCCTCCCTCCCCCTCCCTCCCCCCCCCCTCCCCCCTCCCTCCCCCCTCCCCCCCCCTCCTCCCCCCTCCCTCCCCCTCCCCCCCCTCCCTCCCCCCTCCCCTCCCTCCCCCCCCCCCTCCCCCCCCTCCCTCCCCCCCCTCCCCCCTCCCTCCCCCCTCCCCTCCCCCTCCCCTCCCCCTCCCCTCCCCCTCCCCTCCCCCCTCCCCCTCCCTCCCTCCCCCTCCCCTCCCCCTCCCTCCCCCCTCCCCCTCCCTCCCTCCCCCTCCCCCTCCCTCCCCTCCCCCCTCTCCCCCTCCCTCCCCCCTCCCTCCCCTCCCCTCCCTCCCTCCCCCCCTCCCCCCTCCGGCCTCCCCCCCTCCCTCCTTCCCCCCTCCCTCCCTCCCTCCCCCCTCCTCCCCCCCTCCCCCTCCGCCCTCCCCCCTCCTCCTTCCCCCCTCCCTCCCTCCCTCCCCCCCCCCCCCTCCGTTTGGTTTAGAAGAAGGTGAATTTTGAATCAGCTTTAAACAAGGTTCTACTTGTAGGTACTTGCAGCTGGAGCTTGTTAATTAGTTAATTGGATTAGCCAGTTTTCAGAGGCTAGATTCACTGTATAAAAAGGATCCAACTACAGTGCAGACTTTGTTTGCACTGGAGTGCTGAACTTGGTGCATTTGAGTGCTACAGTGAGAGTTTGGTGACTGAGGGAGTGCTGAACTTGGTACATTTGAGTGCTACAGTGAGAGTTTGGTGACTGAGGGAGTGCTGAACTTGGTGCATTTGAGTGCTACAGTGAGCGTTTGGTGACTGAGGGAGTGCTGAACTTGGTACATTTGAGTGCTACAGTGAGAGTTTGGTGACTGAGGGAGTGCTGAACTTGGTGCATTTGAGTGCTACAGTGAGAGTTTGGTGACTGAGGGAGTGCTGAACCTGGTACATTTGAGTGCTACAGTGAGAGTTTGGTGACTGAGGGAGTGCTGAACTTGGTACATTTGTGTGCTACAGTGAGAGTTTGGTGACTGAGGGAGTGCTGAACCTGGTACATTTGAGTGCTACAGTGAGAGTTTGGTGACTGAGGGAGTGCTGAACTTGGTGCATTTGAGTGCTACAGTGAGAGTTTGGTGACTGAGGGAGTGCTGAACTTGGTACATTTGAGTGCTACAGTGAGAGTTTGGTGACTGAGGGAGTTAGGTGAGGAGGGAGCAAGGTGCTCCTTTCATTTCATTTCCGCAGAGTGAGAAGGGAGCCAGGAGTTTACAGAGTGCAGCTGACTGGGAGCAGAGTCAGAGGGTGGAGTTCCAGTTGGTCTACGGGGCAGCTATATTCTGTAAAGTAAGAGGGGATGGAGGCTAGGGCAGTTGCATGTTCCTCCTGTAGGATGTGGGTGGTGAGGGATACCACCGGTGTCCCTGCTGACTATACCTGCAGGAAATGCACCCAACTCCAGCTCCTCAGAGACCGTGTTAGGGAACTGAAGCTGGAGCTGGATGAACTTCAGATCATCCGGGAAGCAGAGGGGGTTATCGAGAAGAGTTACAGGAAGGTAGCCACACCCAAGGTACTGAACAAGAGTAGCTGGGTTACAGTCAGGGGAGAGAAAACTAACAGGCAGACAGTGCAGGGATCCCTCGTGGCTGTTCCCCTTCAAAACAAGTATACCATTTTGGATGCCCTACCGGGGGAAGGCCCTAGCGGCCAGGTCTCTGGCACTGAGTCTGGCTCTGGGGCTCAGAAGGGAAGGGGGGAGAATAGAAAAGCAATAGTAATAGGAGATTCAATGGTTAGGGGAATAGATAGGAGATTCTGTGGTCGCGAGCGAGACTCCCGGAAGGTATGTTGTCTCCCAGGTGCCAAGGCCAGGGATGTCTCGGATCGTGTCTTCAGGATCCTGAAGGGGGAGGGTGAGCAGCCAGAAGTCGTGGTGCACATTGGTACCAACGATGTAGGTAGGAAAAGGGGTCTGGAGGTAAGAAACAAGTTTAGGGAGTTAGGCTGGAAGTTAAAGGCCAGGACAGACAGAGTTGTCATCTCTGGTTTGTTGCTGGTGCCACGTGATAGCGAGGCTAGGAATAGGGAGAGAGTGCAGTTGAACACGTGGCTGCAGGAATGGTGTAGGAGGGAGGGCTTCATGTATTTGGATAATTGGAGCGCATTCTGGGGAAGGTGGGACCTGTACAAGCAGGATGGGTTGCATTTGCACCAGAGGGGCACCAATATCCTGGGAGGGAGGTTTTCTAGTAGTCTTCGGGAGGGTTTAAACTAATTTGGCTGGGGAATGGGAACCGGATTTGTAGTCCAGCAACTAAGAAAGCCGATATTCAGGACGCCAAAGCGTGTAGTGACGCAGTGGGGAAGGTAATACTGACAAAGGAGAGTACTTGCAGGCAAGGAGATGGGTTGAAGTGTGTATACTTCAACGCAAGAAGCATCAGGAATAAGGTGGATGAACTTAAGGCATGGATCGGTATTTGGGACTACGATGTGGTGGCCATCACGGAAACTTGGATAGAAGAGGGGCAGAAATGGTTGTTGGAGGTCCCTGGTTATAGATGTTTCAACAAGATTAGGGAGGATGGTAAAAGAGGTGGGGGGGGGGAGGGTGGCATTGTTAATTAGAGATAGTATAACAGCTGCAGAAAGGCAGTTCGAGGGGGATCTGCCTACTGAGGTAATATGGGTTGAAGTCAGAAATAGGAAAGGAGCAGTCACCTTGTTGGGAGTTTTCTAAAGGCCCCCAATAGCAGCAGAGATGTGGAGGAACAGATTGGGAAACAGATTTTGGAAAGGTGCAGAAGTCACAGGGTAGTAGTCATGGGTGACTTCAACTTCCCAAATATTGAGTGGAAACTCTTTAGATCAAATCATTTGGATGAGGTGGTGTTTGTGCAGTGTGTCCAGGAAGCTTTTCTAACACAGTATGTAGATTGTCCGACCAGAGGGGAGGCCATATTGGATTTGGTACTTGGTAATGAACCAGGGCAAGTGATAGATTTGTTAGTGGGGGAGCATTTTGGAGGTAGTGGCCACAATTCTGTGACTTTCACTTTAGTAATGGAAGGGGGGAAGGGTAAATACAATGCTGTCAGACAAGAATTGAAGTGCATAAGTTGGGAACATAGGCTGTCAGGGAAGGACACAAGTGAAATGTGGAACTTGTTCAAGGAACAGGTACTGCTTGTCTTTCATATGTATGTCGCTGTCAGGCAGGGAAGAGATGGTCGAGTGAGGGAACCATGGTTGACAAGAGAGGTTGAATGTCTTGTTAAGAGGAAGAAGGAGACTTATGTAAGGCTGAAGAAACAAGGTTCAGACAGGGCGCTGGAGGGATACAAGATAGCCAGGAGTGAACTGAAGAAAGGGATTAGGAGAGCTAAGAGAGGGCATGAAAAACTCTTCGGTGGGTAGGATCAAGGAAAACCCCTAGGCCTCTTACCCATATGTGAGAAATATGAGAATGACTAGAGCGAGGGTAGGTCCGATCAAGGACAGTAGCGGGAGATTGTGTATTGAGTCTGAAGAGATAGGAGAGGTCTTGAACGAGTACTTTTCTTCAGTATTTACAAACGAGAGGGGCCATATTGTTGGAGAGGACAGTGTGAAACAGACTAGTAAGCTCGAGGAGATACTTGTTAGGAAGGAAGATGTGTTGGGCGTTTTGAAAAACTTGAGGATAGACAAGTCTCCCGGGCCTGATGGGATATATCCAAGGATTCTATGGGAAGCAAGAAATGAAATTGCAGAGCCGTTGGCAATGATGTTTTCGTCCTCACTGTCAACAGGGGGCTGTGAGCTGCCTACTCTTGACAAAGTCCGTTTGGTCCTCTGCGACTACCTCTGGTACACAGCCCTCCAGCCTTTTGGCCAGGACCTTGGTGAGTATTTTCGCTTCCATGTTCATCAGTGAAATGGGTCTGTGTGATCCACATTCCATCAGGTCTGAGATTGTGGCCTGCACTCGCGTTGGGGGCAGGGTGCCCCCTGCCAGTGAGTCTGCGAACATGTCCCTTAGGTGTGGGGCCAGGACTGGTGCAAATATTTTGTAGAAGTCCACCGGGAACCCATCGCGTCCCGGTGCCTTTCCCGCCTGCATGGAGCTGATGCTCTCCATGATTTCTCCCAGATCTATTGGTGCTTCCAGCTCCCCCTGCCTGTCTTCCCCCACCATTGCCAGTTCTAGTGTGTCCGCATCACTGTCAGGGGGGCTCGGCGGTGTACAGTCCCCAGTAGAAGGTCTCGAATGCCCAATTGACCTCCTTTGGCTCTGTTACCAGTCTGCCTCTGCTATCCTTAACCTGCGCTATTTCCCTCCTGGCTGCTTGCTTTCTCATCTGGTGAGCCAATAGGTGGCCAGCCTTGTCTCCATGTTCGTAGAAGGTCCCCCGTGTCTGGCGGAGTTGGTACACTGCTTTCCTGGCGGATAGCAGGTTAAAGTCCATTTGCAGCTTTTTCCTCTCTGCCAGCAGCTCTACGGTCGGGGCTTCGGAGTATTTTCTGTCGACTTCCAGAATGGAGTCTACTAGCTGTTGCCTGGCCACTCTCTCTTCCCTATCTCTACTTGCCTTGTGGGCTATGATCTCTCCTCTGATCACAGCCTTCAGTGCCTCCCAGAACGTGGAGGGTGAGACCTCCCTGTTTTGGTTGTTACTAACGTAATCGCCTATGGCCTGCGATATATTTTGGCAGAAAGCCTTGTCGGCCAGGAGGTCCATGTCCAACCTCCATGTGGGGCGCTGGGCCCGGCCTGCCTCCAACCTCACATCCATATAATGTGGAGCGTGGTCGGAGATAACAATCGCGGAGTAGTCCATTCCCATGATCCCTGGAAGCACCGATTTCCCCACTGCACAGAAGTCGATACGGGTGTATACCTTGTGCACCTGCGAAAAGAATGAGAACTCCTTTTCTCCTGGGTGCAGAAACCTCCATGGGTCCACCGTCCCCATCTGTTCCATGAAGGCCCCTCGCTCTCTAGCCATGCCAGACGTTTTCCCCATTTCGGGGTTTGATCGGTCGATCAGTGGGTCCAGCACACAGTTAAAGCTGCCTCCCCATAATCAGTCGGTGTGTGTCAAGGTTGGGGATTTCGGCCATGGTCTTCTTTATGAATTCTGTGTTGTCCCAGTTGGGAGCGTACATATTTACCAGTACGACCGGTGCCCCTTCCAGGACACCGCTGACCATGACGTACCTTCCCCCTGGGTCCGTAACTGGCTTGGTTCCCGTAAACCTCATCCTTTTGCTAATTAATATTACTACTCCCCCTAGCCCTCATCCCGTAGCATGAGTGGTACGTCTGTCCCACCCAGCCCTTCCTTACCAGCAGTCGGTCCTTCTCCCTCAGGTGCCTCCCTTGTAGGTAGATTATGTCGGCTTTTAGGCTTCTTAGGTGGGCGAACACTCTGGATCTTTTCACTGGGCCGTTGAGTCCCCTTACATTCCAGGTAACAATCCTGGTGGGGGGCTCGACCCCCCCCCTGGTCCTGTGGGATCACCCATCCTTACCTGGTGGACGCGCCCCTGTACTCCGGGTTTCCTTTGCTAGGGGGGTCGACTTCTACATGGATGACAGACTAGTGACATGAGAAGAACTGATGGGAAGGTTGCAACAGCCCAAAGGCTACAAATGAACACTACAATTTTTACAAATCAAAAAGGAGACAACAACATACCCACGGACGCCGAGACACTCAATGATAGAGGATTGTTGGATGCAAGCGACTTAGATAGGTGGAACTGCGGAGATCTGTATGAACGACTGTCAGAGAAGGCACGTTCCCCCATTGGACGAAAAATGGGAAAAATGGAAGGAAGAACTAGGGATAGAAACAGGGTGGAGACTCTGGAGTGAACCCGCATGTGCAAGGCAGCTGAATGTGGTGCGCAGAGCTCATCTAACTAGAACCCGAATGAGCAGGTTCATCCCAGAGGTGGAGGACAAATTTGAATGGTGCCAGGGAGGCGCAGCTAACCACGCCCACATGTTCTGGGCATGCCCCCGACTTCTATGAAGCAATGTCCAAGGTTGTGAGGGTGAGGGTGGAGCCAAGCCAGAAAGTGGCAGCCTTCAGGGTTTCAGAAGAGCCAGATCGCTTCACAGGGAGGGAGATTGACACTGTTGCCTTTACCTCCCTAAACCCCCAACAAAGAATCCGGCTCGGCTCGGTTAGCAATCAACAGCATCACCCAAAGCTGCAGACTGGCTATCCATCCTGTCGGAATTTCTCCACCTGGAGAAAATCAAATTCGCCATCTGGGGGTGGGAAGGGGGGTTCCACAAGACATGGAAGCCATTCACCAACTTGTTCCAGGGCCTGTTTTTAGCCAACAGCCAATAGAGCGGGAGAGAGAGTGTGGTGGGGGGAGAAACGGATTAGTCACGGTTAGCAAAGGGAAGGAAGGGGAGGGAGGGAGTGTAAAAACCCCAAAAAAAGCGCGAGATGTGAGGGGATAAATCCAAGGTCAAGAAAAGACTAGAGGGCAGAATAACAAATGATAAAGGGTCAACAACAGGCAATGCATCAGGGGCTGACCATCCAAATAAGGCCCACAGGCACCAAAGAGAGATGAAGCAGGCAATTTTAAATATGTACACCGGTCCTTGTCTGTTCGCACTCGAGTGAACTTGTTTAATTTTCTTTTTTTTTTCTCTCATGTATAAACTAGAACCGCACCCTGGCTACCTTTTGTAAAATACTACTCTCGGGTATGACACTGGTAACGTTCAAACTAAAAATATGTAATATAAAATGAATTGTTGTGAAAAACCAATAAAAACACTTTAAAAATGTTAAAATTATAGAACTGAAATCTGTAAAAGGGTCCCATTTCAAAACTATTTAGTGATCAACAGGACAGGTGCCCGAGGGCTACGAGGAGCAGGAGTGCTCCACTGGTGTCAAAACGAATCCTCCTCACACTCCCATCCCATAGCCTGCTCCCACCCACCTTCTGGGAACTTACCCGAGGATTCTGCCCGCGTCGCAGAGGCCTGAGATATCAAAGTCCGTTTCACTAACAAGCAGTGCCTCAGACATCCACAGCCTTTCAGTCTAATGGAAATGGGTTCCGAAACCCAATTTCCAGCCTACCTGCTCCAGTGCTAGAATTGTTCCCTGCATCCAGATTGCACCTGCAGGCTGACACAATGAAATTTCCACCCAACTAAAGCTGACCCTGAAAACCTGACTAACAGGTGCTTTCTTTACAGCTTTGCATAAGTATTGCATATACATAACTAGCACATTACGTACTTGACTGAATGCTCAATGGGTACATTACCAAGTGTGCATTAAACGCTCATATTCAATGTTCATTGAAAACACATTGTGAATTTCATGTTAAGTGGCTCCCCAAAGGCAACATTATGGTGCTTTGAACATTGTTCTGCATTATTTAAAGTCATCTTCCTTTTCATGAAAGATAGGAATTTTAAAAAATCACTTAGAAGAGATTTCCAGAATTCTTTTCAGGCTCTGGCTTGAATTGCCAGAGCTTTTAAGAGAATAAAATTGCTTGAACAGAGTGACGCAAATGTTGCAGACCTTTCCTCTTTGTGGTGAACAATGACAATCTTTTTAAACAAAGCAAAGAGCTATTTTAAATGCATGACCCCTCACAGTTTAAAACAAACTTAGAACAATATACTCACTAAGTATTATTGATTTTCCACAGGGGGATAGAGCACGGAATTATGAGAAGGCAATTGACAGACCACCTGTACTTTAATCATAGAATCCCTACAGTCCAGAAGGAGGCCATTTGGCCCATTGCGCCTGCACTGATCCTCTGAAAGAACACCCTACCTAAGCCCACTGCACTACCCTATCCCCATAGCCGCACAACCCCACCTAATCTGCGCATTCCTGGACACTTAGAAGCAATTTAGCATGACCAATCCACCTAACCTGCACATCTTTGGACTGTGGGAGGAAACCGGAGCACCCGGAGGAAACCCACGCACTCACAGGGAGAACATGCAAACTCCACACAAACTGTCACCCAAGGCTGGAATAGAACTGGGTTCTTGACACTGTGAGGCAACAGTGCTAACCCACTGAGCCAAGCCACTGTGCCGCCCAAAGCGTTTTGCTTTCAGATTATCAGGACCTTACATCCATTACATGTTTCCAATTTTTATTGTTCTTTTTATTCATTCATTGGAGGTGGGCATCATTGACAGACAATGAGTGGCACGGTGGCACAGTGGTTAGCACTGCCTCATAGCACCAGAGACCTAGGTTCAATTCCAGCCTTGGGTGACTGTCTGTGTTGAGTTTGCACATTCGCCCCGTGTCTGCATGGGTTTCCTCCGGTTGCTCCGGTTTCCTCCCACAGTCCAAAGATGTGCAGGTTAGGTGGATTGGCCATGATAAGTTGCCTCTTAGTGTCCCAGGATGTGCAGGTTAGGTGGGGTTACCAGGGTAGGGCATTGGAGTGGGCCTAGGTGGGATGCTCTTTCAGGGCGTCATGCCAAATGGCCTCCTTCTGCATTGTAGGGATTCTATGATTCTATGACCAGCATTTATTGCCTATCAGTCATGGCTGAGCTGAATCACTAGGGTATAGTTTTAAGTCCTACTTCAGCATAAAAATCTAGATTGACAGTCCAAGGCAATAGTGAGGGAGTTCTGCACTGTCAGAGCTAACCATTTTTAAGATGAGCTGTTAAAGCGAGGCTCCCTTTTCCTTCTTGCGAGGATGTAAAAGATTCCGTGGCACCATTGTGAACAAAAGTAAGCGAGTTGTCCCTGGTGTCCTAGCCAATATTTATCCCTTCATCAACATTCCAAAAGCAGATTATATCTGATCACATTGTTGTTTGTTAAAGCATGCTGCATGCAAATTGGCTGCCCCATTTCATACATTGCAATAGTGGCTACTTTTCAAAAGTACTTCTTTAGTTGTAAAGTGATTTTACAATTTTTTCTGTGATCATGAAAGTCGATCCCGAAATGCAAACCCTTTCTTTCTATTTGCTATTGAGACAAATGGTGCCAAGCTACATTCTGAATTTTATTTATAATAATCAACCTGTTTCCTGGAGAGTGGGTTTATTTCTCACCCCTCACCCACCTCTATTAAAACCAAAGTGGGCAGCCTCAAGTCGAGTCATGTGTTAATGACTGTCAATTAAACTGTTACAGTCTGAGTCATGTCAATTACATTGTTACGGTAAAGAGTAATAGGTGATAGGTATTCATTGCCTTTGAGCAATATAAATAGTGGATATGTCCCTTTAACAGTCTTTCAAATAGTTAATTAGTTTATTGTTAATTAGTTTATTTTATTGGTTGACAATTTTAAAATGAGCATAGAAATAGGTAAATAGCTGGGACACTAGGTGGAGAGAGAGGAGAGCAGATTGTAAGATGCTGCTCCTGGTGAGGAGTCTCACCCAATGGGAGTGCAGAATTGAGATTCAGTCATGATTTACAATAGGTGTGATTACCAATTTTAGTTGAATCTGTTTATATTAACTTTTGGATTATGAGATTTTTGATTGGAAGCTCTCATGCAGAAACGCAAAGTAACTCACGTCAAGTCAGCTTGATCGTTCTGATGTTCTGTTGAAAGTACATCTGTGCATCCAGTTCCTGAGCTCTACCGCTATCCCATGTATTCATTCGCCAGAGTGTTAAGAATTGAAGAGAATTAAGATTTAAAAAATGAAATTGGGATAAAATAAATTAAAACAGCAAGTTGATATGGGCAGCAGTCTGAAAGGATTTTGATACGCGAATCAACATATCTGTGAGAAGAGCAAGACTTATCTATGTGACTGGGGAAAACAATGGGGAATAGAAAAGGTAACTTCTAAGTGGAGAGATGAGGAAATTGACATGTATATGTTAATACCAGATCCAGCTGGTGGATAACATTAAAGGAAAATAATGATATGTCCATAGCACAATAACTGGAGAGGGCCACAGTTGAGCCTACCATCACAACTACACCCCAGCTGGAGAAATAACCTTCCAAACATAAGTTATGTTAAACGGGGAATAGGTTAAGATTCAAAACTCGAATGAGAAGATTTCACTTAGATGAAACTGAAGACGATTTTCCCAAACGTGGCCAAATACTTGTGCCGTGGTAATTATCTGCTGGATTTAGCTCCTGGAGTTGTATAATATTGGATGTTGTTTGGTAAGAAACTGGTGTCTCAGAGTTCAGGAATCATAGTGTTACGTCAGGGAGATATTAGGAAATTAGGTCCAGAAATAAGATCAAAGATGCATCAGGCAATTCAAGGCTTAAACAGGCTGAGGGAAAAAAACTGTGAGCACAGAGGTCACAGGGATATTCCACACCTGGCCTGATGGACATTGTCTCGTTCAGACCTAATCTTGGTTCGTGGGAATATACAGGATGCCCCTGTCCAATCAGGATGAATCACTCAAGATCCATTGTCCTTCGGGATACTCTTGTTTGACTGGCCACTCTTACATTAGAGAATCTGATGGCCTCTTTTGTCCGCAAACGGGAGGTTAGTCGCATATCAGTAGCATGGCTCTGTTTTTTTGTATAAGTGGGAGTGAGAAATCAAAAGCCATGGTAACAATAATGAGTTAAGTGTGGACATCCCTTAAGGGGAGAATCTTACTTTGAGGAGCTGAGTGGAGCTCAGAGAGAGAGAAAGACAAAAATCCTGTTTTGAACAGGTGGGGAAAGGGTTTGAAAAGCCACTGAGAGGGAGGTCATTAAAAGCAGTTCCAGAGACCGGCTTTTGTAAAGGGTTCTGAGGGAACATCGCTAAGATAGAAAAATTGCTTCATAAATGCAAATATCATCTTTGCTTACCCATGTAAGTAGAATGAGAGTTGCATGTTAATTTTAAGTGTTGTTTAATGCGTGTTAGGATTAAAAACATAATCTGTTATTGATAGGGTTGAAGTTTAAATTTTAAATATTCTTTTTCTTTTGTTTTAATAAAGTTTGTTTATAAAATAACCAAGCCCTATTTCTTACATTATCACTCCTGGACGAATCGATCTTTCCGCACCGCATTAAACGGTGTGGCTCTGGTCCAGCATCTTAGTTACTGTTGGGATCTGACCAGGCATGGGTAACAGTAGGTAGTTGGGAACCAAGGGGTAACCTCAGGTAAAACTGCATGTGTCCAGCCATCAGTGTAATTAAGTGTTGCAGTGAATTATAGTCCTTCTTGACTTGTGTTATTTTTTCCTTTTAAATTATTAAACCTCCTTTATTAATTGATCACACTGACTGAACATTCACTCCTGGTTTACATATAGAACAGTACAGCAAAGAACAGCCCTTCGGCCCTCGATGTTGTGCCGAGCATGATCAACCCTACTTAAACCCACGTAACCCGTATACCCGTAACCCAACAATCCCCCCATAACCTTACACTACGGGCAATTTAGCATGGCCAATCCACCTAACCCCGCACATCTTTGGACTGTGGGAGGAAACCGGAGCACCCGGAGGAAAACCCACGCACACAAGGGAGGACGTGCAGACTCCACACAGACAGTGACCCAGCCGGGAATCGAACCTGGGACCCTGGAGCTGTGAAGTATTGATGCTAACCACCA
>NW_024055773.1:12500-20667 GCF_902713615.1 Scyliorhinus canicula | reverse complement strand
AAGGGCGTTGCGAATGTGTAAGTCCCTGTGTTCTTCAGCCGTCACTGCTTTGTGGTCGCAGTTCCTCGCGAGCGCGGTGAGTCTTTCCACGAACTCGTCCAGCATTTCTCTGGAGCGCTGGCTGCAGGTCGAGAGCAAATGCCTGGCATGTACCTCATTGGTAGTCTTTATGAAGCGTTTCTTCAATATTTCGATCGCCGCCTCATAGGTCGTAGCGGTTTCAATCATGGCAGAGATTCGGTGGCTCACCCGGCCATGTAGGAAGCGCAGCTTGCGAGCGCTGTCGACATCAGACGGTGAGGAGTCCAAATAATCCTCAAAACACCGGAGCCAATGTTTAAAGGTTTCCGAGGCTTCAGGCGTCCTGCCTTCCAGGTTGAGTCTCTCTGGTTTCAGACCGCTGTCCATCTTGATGTGCACTGCTTATTAAATTGAGGCACTCTCAATTACGACACGAAAGTTAGGTCAGTAATCAAAGGCTTTAATAAGCAGTGAACAATGGCAGCCTCCATGAGAAGTGTGCTCGCAAAATGGAGTCTCATCTTAAGTACTGTTTCCCAGGGGGCGTAGCCAGAGGCGGAGTCCCCCAGGGTTCCAAGCCTCTAAAAGGGGCAATGTATTCCGATCATCACAAGCCTCTTAAAGGGGCAAGGTATTCCGATCATCACAGTGTGTGTGAGAGAGAGAGCGAGAATGTGGGTGTGTGAGAGAGAGAGAGCGGGAATGTGGGTGTGTGTGTGTGAGAGAGAGCGAGAATGTGGGTGTGTGTGTGTGTGAGAGAGAGAGAATGTGTGTGTGTGTGTGTGAGAGAGAGAGAATGTGTGTGTGTGTGTGTGAGAGAGAGCGAGCGAGAATGTGGGTGTGTGTGTGTGTGAGAGTGAGAGAGCGGGAATGTGGGTGTGTGTGAGAGAGAGAGAGAGAATGTGTGTGTATGTGTGTGTGTGTGAGAGAGAGAGCGGGAATGTGGGTGTGTGTGTGTGAGAGAGAGAGAGAGAATGTGTGTGTATGTGCGTGAGAGAGAGAGCGGGAATGTGGGTGTGTGTGTGTGAGAGAGAGAGCAAGAATGTGGGTGTGTGTGTGTGTGAGAGAGAGCGGGAATGTGGGTGTGTGTGTGTGAGAGAGAGAGAGCGAGAATGTGGGTGTGTGTGTGAGAGAGAGAGAATGTGGGTGTGTGTGGAGAGAGAGAGAGAGAGCGAGAATGTGGGTGTGTGTGAGAGAGAGAGAGCGAGAATGTGGGTGTGTGTGTGTGTGAGAGAGAGCGAGAATGTGGGTGTGTGTGTGTGTGTGTGTGAGAGATAGAATGTGTGTGTGTGTGTGTGAGAGAGAGTGGGAATGTGGCTGTGTGTGTGTGAGAGAGAGAGCGAGAATGTGGGTGTGTGTGTGTGAGAGAGAGAGAGCGGGAATGTGGGTGTATGTGTGTGAGAGAGAGAGAATGTGTGTATGTGTGAGAGAGAGCGGGAATGTGGGTGTGTGTGTGAGAGAGAGAGAGCGAGAATGTGGGTGTGTGTGTGTGTGAGAGAGAGAGCGGGAATGTGGGTGTGTGTGTGAGAGAGAGAGAGAATGTGGGTGTGTGTGTGAGAGAGAGAGCGAGAATGTGGGTGTGTGTGTGTGTGTGAGAGAGAGAGAATGTGTGTGTGTGTGTGTGTGAGAGAGAGAGAGCGGGAATGTGGGTGTGTGTGTGTGTGAGAGAGAGAGAGCGGGAATGTGGGTGTGTGTGTGTGAGAGAGAGAGCGAGAATGTGGGTGTGTGTGTGTGAGAGAGAGAGAGCGAGATTGTGGGTGTGTGTGTGTGTGAGAGAGAGAGCGGGAATGTGAGTGTGTGTGTGTGTGAGAGAGAGAGAGAGCGGGAATGTGGGTGTGTGTGTGAGTGTGAGAGAGCGAGAATGTGGGTGTGTGTGTGTGAGAGAGAGAGAGCGGGAATGTGGGTGTGTGTGTGTGAGAGAGAGAGCGAGAATGTGGGTGCGTGAGAGAGAGAGCGAGAATGTGGGTGTGTGTGTGTGTGAGAGAGAGAGAGCGAGAATGTGGGTGTGTGTGTGTGAGAGAGAGAGAATGTGTGTGTATGTGTGTGAGAGAGAGAGCGGGAATGTGGGTGTGTGTGTGTGTGTGAGAGAGAGAGAGAATGTGGGTGTGTGTGTGAGAGAGAGCGAGAATGTGGGTGTGTGTGTGTGTGAGAGAGAGCGAGAATGTGGGTGTGTGTGTGTGAGAGAGAGAGAGAGAATGTGGGTGTGTGAGAGAGAGAGAGAGAGCGAGAATGTGGGTGTGTGTGTGAGAGAGAGAGAGAATGTGGGTGTGCGTGTGTGTGTGAGTGAGAGAGAGCGAGAATGTGGGTGTGTGTGTGAGAGAGAGAGAATGTGTGTGTATGTGTGTGAGAGAGAGAGCGGGAATGTGGGTGTGTGTGTGTGTGTGAGAGAGAGAGAGAATGTGGGGTGTGTGTGAGAGAGAGCGAGAATGTGAGTGTGTGTGTGAGAGAGAGAGAGAATGTGGGTGTGTGTGTGTGTGTGAGTGAGAGAGAGCGAGAATGTGAGTGTGTGTGCGTGAGAGAGAGAGCGGGAATGCGGGTGTGTGTATGTGTGAGAGAGAGAGAATGTGGGTGTGTGTGTGTGTGAGAGAGACAGCGAGAATGTGAGTGTGTGTGTGTGTGAGAGAGAGAGCGAGAATGTGGGTGTGTGTGAAAGAGAGAGCGGGAATGTGAGTGTGTGTGTGTGAGAGAGAGAGCGGGAATGTGGGTGTGTGTGTGAGAGAGAGAGAATGTGGGTGTGTGTGATAGAGAGAGAATGTGTGTGTGTGTGTGAGAGAGAGAGCGGGAATGAGAGTGTGTGTGTGTGAGAGAGAGAGCGGGAATGTGGGTGTGTGTGTGAGAGAGAAAGAATGTGGGTGTGTGTGAGAGAGAGAGAATGTGTGTGTGTGTGTGAGAGAGAGAGAGACATAGTCACCACACTGATGTATATATTAGGTGATTTGTGCTGAGGCCCTGTACTACAGGTATGGGGGTAGTTCCCTGCCTGCTGGCTCCGCCCTGTAGGCGGAGTATAAATATGTGTGCTCCCAGTACAGCAGCCATTTTGCCATCTGCTGTAGGAGGCCACACATCTTAGTGTATTAAAGCCTCGATTGCATCCAACTCTCGTCTTTGTGCAATTGATCGTGCATCAATTTAATCCACTAAAGTGTTCAGAAGATGGACCTCCGCATCAAGCTGGATCGCCTGCAGCTGGATCCGCAATCAGGCAACGCCAAAAAGGACTTTGAACATTGGCTAGCATGTTTCAAAGCTTACATCAGGTCTGCGCCAGACCCTATCCCGGAAGCTCGGAAGATTCAGATCCGCTACACGCGGCTGAGCTCCAACGTCTTTCCGCTTATCCAGGACGCGCTGACCTACGACGATTCCGTGGCGCTACTGAAAGAAACTACGCTCAGCGGACTAACATGCTTTACGCCAGACACATCCTCTCCACTTGTAGCCAACTCCCTGATGAGTCAGTGGAAGATTTCTGGCATGCTGTAAATCCCCTAGTCAGAGACTGTGACTGTCAGGCCATCACGGAAACGGAACACTCGAACTTGCTTATGAGGGACGCTTTTGTTACGGGGATAAGGTCAGATTACATCCGCCAGCACCTCTTAGAAGGGGCGACACTCGAACTCGCGGCAACCAAAAAGCTTGCACTCTAACTGATGATCGCCTCGCGCAACATCCAGGCCTACACCCCCGGCCGTGCGGCCCCCTCCTCCGCATCGTGGACTCTGCAGACGGACACCCCATCGGGGACCCCACTCAGCCAACTCCACGCCTGTGCCGCGCGCCCGCTAACCAATCCCGGGGGCCCCAAATGTTACTTCTGTCGGCAGCCAAAACACCCCCGACACCGCTGCCCGGCCCGGAGCGCCCTTTGTAAGGCCTACAGCAAGAAGGGGCACTTTGCTGCAGTGTGCCAGGCCCGCTCAGTCGCCGCTATTATTCCGAGCCCCCCATCGTACGGCCAGTGGGCACCGCCATCTTCCCCTCCTCGGACCACGTGCGGCCCGTGGGCGCCGCCATCTCCTTCAACCCCCACCACGTGCGGCCCGTGGGCGCTGCCATCTTGTCCTCCCCAGGAGCATCAAGCGCCGCCATTTTGTCTTCCCCACGACACGTGTGACCCGTGGGCGCCGCCATCGTACCAGGACCCATGACCCCCATGCACCCCATCGCCTTCCACTATCGACGACCAGCCGCGTCTCACCTCGTTCACGATTGACCAGTCTTGCCCACACAACCTAGCAACTGCCTCTACAAACGTTAAAATTGATGGGCACGAGATCTCCTGTCTGCTGGACTGCGAGAGCTTCATTCATCCCGATACGGTAAGGCGCTGCTCCCTCGCGGTACACCCCGCCAATCAGAGAATCTCCCTAGCCTCCGGGTCCCACTCATTGGCGATCTGGGGGTACTGCATCGCCACTCTTACTGTCCAGGGCCTGGAGTTTACCGGCTTCCACCTCTGCAGCCTCCCCAACCTCTGCGCTGCCTTGCTACTCAGCCTGGACTTCCAGTGCAACCTCCAGAGCCTAACCCTGAAATTGGGCGGGCCCCAAACACACCTCACTGTCTGCGGCCTCGAGACCCTGATGGTCGACCCGCCTTCCCTTTTTGCAAACCTAACCCTGGATTGCAAACCCGTCGCCACCAGGAGCAGACGGTACAGCGCCCAGGACAGGACCTTCATCAGGTCTGAGGTCCAGCGGCTGCTGCGGGAAGGTATTATCGAGGCCAGCAACAGCCCCTGGAGAGTCCAAGTGGTAGTGGTGAAAACCGGGGAGAAAAACAGGATGGTCGTTGACTACAGTCGGACCATCAATCGGTACACACAGCTCGACGCGTACCCCCTCCCACGCATATCTGATATGGTCAATCAGATTGCACAGTACCGGGTCTTCTCGACAGTGGACCTGAAATCTGCCTACCACCAGCTCCCCATCCGTAAGGCGGACCGCCCATACACTGCGTTTGAAGCAGACGGCCACCTTTACCATCTCCTTAGGGTTCCCTTCGGCGTCACCAACGGGGTGTCGGTCTTCCAACAGGAGCTGGACTGAATGGTTGACCGGTACGGACTGCGGGCCACTTTACTGAACCTGGACAACGTCACCATCTGCGGCCACAACCAGCAGGACCACGACGCTAACCTTTCGAAATTTCTCCACACCGCCACTCTCCTCAATCTAACTTACAACGAGGAGAAGTGCGTGTTCAGCACAAACCGATTAGCCATCCTCGGCTATATGGTTCAGAACGGAGTTCTAGGGCCCGACCCCGATCGCATGCGCCCCCTCATGGAACTCCCCCTCCCCCACTGCCCCAAGGCCCTCAAACGATGCCTGGGGTTCTTTTCGTATTACGCCCAGTGGTTCCAAACTTAGTGGACAAGGCCCGCCCACTCATACAGTCCACCGTTTTCCCACAGACAGCCGAGGCTCACCAGGCCTTCAACCGTATCAAGGCCGACATCGCCAAGGCCGTGATACACGCGGTTGACGAGACGCTCCCCTTCCAAGTCGAGAGCGATGCATCAGACGTTGCTCTGGCCGCCATCCTCAACCAGGCAGGCAGGCCTTTTCCCGCACCCTCCATGTCTCCAAAATTCGGCACTCCTCCGTCGAAAAGGAGGCCCAAGCCATCATTGAAGCTGTGCGGCATTGGAGGCATTGCCTGGCCGGCAGGAGATTCACTCTCCTCACTGACCAACGGTCGGTTGCCTTCATGTTTAACAACACACAGCGGGGTAAGACCAAAAACGATAGGATCTTGAGGTGGAGGATCGAGCTCTCCACCTACAATTATGAGATTTTGTATCGCCCCGGTAAGCTCAACAAGCCCCCCGATGCCCTATCCCGAGGTACATGTGCCAGTGCACAAGTGGACCGACTCCAGACCCTGCACGACAATCTCTGTCACCCAGGAGTCACCCATTTTTACCACTTCATTAATGCCCACAATCTGCCCTCCTCCATCGAGGAGGTCAGGGCTATTACCAGAGACTGCCAGGTCTGTGCGGAGAGCAAGCCGCACTTCTAACGGCCAAACCGTGCACACCTGGTGAAGGCCTCCCGCCCCTTTGAACACCTCAGCGTGGATTTCAAAGGGCCCCTCCCTCCCACCGACCACAACACATACTTTCTCAGTGTGGGCGACGAATATTCCTGATTCCCCTTTGCCATCCCATGCCCCGACATGACACCTGCCAACGTCATCAAAGCCCTCAACACCATCTTCGCTCAGCGACCGAAGATCCTCATTTATGAGCGATGAGCTGCGCCAGTACCTGCTCAACAGGGGCATTGCCTCTAGCAGGACGACCAGCTACAACCCCCGGGGAAACGGGCAGGTGGAGCCGGAGAATGGGACGGTCTGGAGGGCCATCCAGCCGGCCCTATGGGCCAGGAATCTCCCAGCATCCCGCTGGCAGGAGGTCCTCCTCGACGCCCTTCATTCCAATCAGTCGCTCCTGTGCACTGCGACTAACAAAACCCCCCCATGAACGTCTCTTTGCTTTCCCCAGGAAGTCCACCTCCGGGGTTTCGCTCCCAACGTGGCTGGCAGCTCCACGAGCAGTTCTCCTCCGTAAACACGTGCGGCTCCACAAGGAGGACCCATTGGTTGAGAGGGTACACCTACTCCACGCCAACCCGCAGTACGCTTACGTAGCGTACCCCGATGGCCGCCAAGACACAGTCTCCCTCAGGGACCTGGCACCAGGTGGGTCCCCCCCCCCACCCCGGCGCCACCCTCCCTCCCCCCGGCGCACCCCACCGCAGCCCCCACTCCAGGACAATCTCCCACCCGGGGATGAAGAGGATTGCGACATGCTCCCGGAGCCAGCGAAGACCAAGCCGACTCCAGAGTCGCCACCAGCACTGCGGCGTGCTCAATGACAGATCAAGGCGCCGGATCGTCTAAATTTGTAACCTTCTCTGTCATTTTTAAAAGCAATCTGTATTTATATAGTTTTTCACCACTCCCGCTGGACTCATTTTTCACAGGGGGTGAATGTGGTAGTCACCACTGTTATATTATATTGTATATATGGGTTTTACGGTAAGGCCCCTGTACTACAGGTACGGGGGTAGATCCCTGCCTGCTGGCTCCGCCCAGTAGACGGAGTATAAATGTGTTTGCTCCCCGTACAGCAGCCATTTCGGCAGCAGCTGTCGGAGGCCACACATCTCTGTGTAATAAAGCCTCGATGACATTCTACTCTCATCTCGTCGTAATTGATAGCGCATCAATGAGAAAGAGAGAGAGAATGTGTGTGTGAGAGAGAGATTGGGCGGTGTTGTACGGCCCTGCTGCACCCGGAACGTCACTCACAGCGGCACAGAGTGGTCGGTAAAAGCTGGGGTACTGGCTCCCGGGAGCAACACCACGAGAGATCAAATGCAATCTTGTGAGAATTTGTGTAAATCCCACCCATTGTTTTAGGCAAATCTGTTTATTGGAGCAAGACAGCTCGTCTCACTGTGATACGCAGATTCCTGAGGCCCTTCCAAGGTGCCCAGGTGGCACAGTCAGCTGGCAGGGGCACTGTCAGGGTGCCAGGTTGGCACAGGCAGCTGGCAGGGGCACTGTCAGGGTGCCAGGTTGGCAGAGCCAGCTGGCAGGGGCACTGCCAGGGTGCCAGGTTGGCACAGCCAGCTGGCAAGGGCACTGTCAGGGTGCCAGGTTGGCACAACCAGCTGGCAGGGGCACTGTCAGGGTGCCAGGTTGGCACAGCCAGCTGGCAGGGGCAATGTCAGGGTGCCAGGTTGGCACAGCCAGCTGGCAGGGGCACTGTCAGGGTGCCAGGTTGGCACAGCCAGCTGGCAGGGGCACTGTCAGGGTGCCAGGTTGGCACAGGCAGCTGACAGGGGCACTGTCAGGGTGCCAGGTTGGCACAGCCAGCTGGCAGGGGCATGGTCAGGGTGCCAGGTTGGCATTTACAATGTGCCAAGCTGACATTTTCTGTGCGGTGGTGATTGGGCCAGGAATGCTCTTAGCGAGTGTTGGGGGGATGCGCGGGTGCGGGGGGGGGGGGGAGGGGGAGCGCACTCTTAGTGCGATGCCTGCCCCCTTGGTGTGTTGGAGCTTGGGGGGGGGGGGGGGGGGGGGGGGGGGGTAGGGATGACGTCAGGAGCTTCAGAGATCAGAA
>NW_024055773.1:0-7500 GCF_902713615.1 Scyliorhinus canicula | reverse complement strand
TGAGCTAAACCAGCCCCTTAATGATAGGATCTTAATGATAAGATCTTCAAATCAATCTCTTTGACATATTGTTGTGGGTGGGCCTGTTGCTTGAATCCCTTCCCTTTGAAATGAAGGGATTGAAATGGGAGCTTTGGTTTAGTGGCTGCGATGGCTTTTCCAGCTGACTATTTGAAGATTTTCCTTTTCAAATGGACTTCCGTGAGCATATTTCTGGGAGAGAAAGAGAAGGTTTTCTATTCCTCACTAATTTTGCAGTTATGGCACTTTCAGATTACCTGGACTCTGTTGGCAGGTCATCAGTTGATTTCCTAATACCTTCCTCTCTGACCTCCCTTGGCCAAGAACCCTCTCTGATTCTCTGAGTTCTTCCTGCAATTCCGCACACAAAATGGCCTAATTTTCAGCCTGTCTTTTTCACAACCAGAAGAAAATGGCTGCAATGTTAATTTCAGTGCAATATTATTCCACCAGGCGAAGCGGTTAAGGTCCTTTGAAGTTCTTTCAAAGTTGAAGTCCTTTGAAGTCCCTTCCTGTCTTCTGTTCCCTCAGAAGTAAAAGGGGTTTTTCACACCTTTTAGAATTCAATGGACATCCCTGGAGGGGTCTTTGCATTTTTTAATGACTTTTCATAGCCACCTCTAGAGCTGAAGTCCGACCAGCTTTGAATAAACACTGGAAGGTGCCGTGTTGTCTGTTCATACTTCCATTTTAAAAAAGGTTTCTACACGTGGTGAATGTATTATGGCAACCATTCACCACTGTATTGTATTGTACTATATTGTTGCCCTTGTGGGCTCCACCTATGGACCACTGTATTGTATTACACTGCATTGTATCATGTTGGTGCCCTTGTGGCCTACGCCCCTGGCTCTGCCCCTTCGGGGGAGGTATATAGAGCTGTTGCCCTGCAGGCGGCTCTCAGTGCAGAGCAGTCGCAGGCAGGCACAGTTCTAGCTGATTAAAACCACTGTTCACTTCAACTCTCCGTCTCGTGTGAATTGATGGTCGCAATAATTTAACCAGCTACAACATCGCGATGGAAGCAGCCCTCAAACCTGACCGACTGGAACTCGACCCACAGGCCGCTGAAGCCAAAGGGATTTTTACGCACTGGCTCCGCTGTTTTGAGGCCTACCTTGCCTTACGTTACCTGTAATCCCATGCGCTTTAACTTTATGGCACGGTAGCACAGTGGTTAGCACTGTTGCTTCACAGCTCCAGGGTTCCAGGTTTGATTCCCGGCTTGGGTCACTGTCTGTGCAGAGTCTGCACGTTCTACCCGTGTTTGCGTAGGTTTCCTCCCACAGTCCAAAGATGTGCTGTTAGGTGAATTGGACATTTTAAATTCTCCCTCACTGTACCCGGACAGGCGCCGGAGTGTGGCGGGGATTTTCGCAGTAACTTCATTGCAGTGTCAATGTAAGCCTACTTGTGACACTAATAAAGAGTATTATTATTATTAAACTACTATGTGAGACCTTGTCGAAAGCCTTCTGAAAGTCTCAATAAACCACATCCACCAGTTCTACCTGGTCAACTCTACTAGTCTACCAGCCTCCCCGGACAGGCGCCGGAATGTGGCAACTAGGGGCTTTTCACAGTAACTTCATTGAAGCCTACTCGTGACAATAAACGATTTTCATTTTTCACTTTTTCATTTTCATCTTCAAAAAATTGTAGCAGATTTGTCAAGGATGATTTCCTTTCGTAAATCCATGCTGACTTTGTCTGATTATACTACTGCTTTCCAGGGTATCAAGAAATCCTTGATATTGGACACCAGCAATTTCCCGACTACTGGCGTTAGGCTCACTGGTCTATAATTCCTGTTTTCTCTCTACCTCCCTTTCTGAATGGCGGGTTTACGTTCGCTACCCTCCAATCTGCAGGAACCATTCCAGAGTTCAAAGAATTTTGGAAAATGAATGATGAAATGAAATGAAAATTGCTATTGTCACAAGTAGGCTTCAAATGAAGTTACTATGAAAAGCCCCTAGTCGCCACATTCCGGTGCCTGTTTGGGGAGGCTGGTACGGGAATTGAACCACCAATGGATCTACTATTTCTAGCGCCACTTCCTTCAGTACTTTGGAATGCAGATTATCAGATTTGTCCGTCTTCGATCCCATTAATTACCCCAAAACCATTTCTTTTCATACACTAATTTCCTTCAGGTCCTCATTAAAACCTGTTCTTCTCCGAATTTCCGGTACATTAATCTTGCCTTCCTTTGTGTAGAGTTTGGACTAATTAGAGGCAATCACATTGGTATATGCACGATTGCAAAGGGGCTCGATAGAGTAGATACTGAGGAATAATTTCAGCTGGTTCGGGAGTCAAAAACAAAAGGCACGGCCCCAGGATAAGGGGCCAATCAGTTAGGACGTGGATGAGGAGCAATATCGTCACTCCGAGGATTGTGAATCTTTGAAATTCCCTGCTCCAGAGAGTTGTTGATACTCCATCATTGAATACGTGTCAGGCTGGGAATAAACAGATTTTTGATTTTTCAGGAATATGGGATATGCAGGAAAGTGGAGTTGAAATTCTATACCAAACAAGATGTCATTGACTGTCGGAGCAATCTCGATGGCCTGCGTGACCTAATTCTGTTTCTATTTCTCATGTTCCCACATCATCACCTATCTCTCTCCCTACCTCAGCCCATCTGCTGCTGCTGAAATCCTCATCGTGCTCCGACTGAACGAGATTGCCAATTTAAAAAATATTTTTTGTTCTTGGCATGTGGCACTAGAAAGGCGGAGGCACAGTGGAGGAAGGCACAAGGGGCAGTGTACGAACATGGTGAAAAGGCGAGTAGGATGCTGGCTCATCAGCTGCGTAAGCGGGATGCGGCTAAGGAGATTGCTGCAGTGAGAGATAAGAGTGGGAATGTGGTGCGGAAGGGGGTAGAGGTGAATGAGGTCTTCAAGGATTTTTACGGGGAACTGTACCGGTCGGAGCCAACGGGGGAGAGGAGGGGAATGGAGAGGTTCCTTGACGGGCTTTCTTTCCCGAAGGTGCAGGAGGAGAAGGTGGAGGGGTTGGGTGCGCCGATTGAGCTGGAGGAGCTAGTTAAGGGGATCGGGCAGATGCAGTCAGGGAAGGCACCGGGGCCGGATGGGTTCCCGGTGGAATTTTATAAAAAGTTTGTGGATCTAGTGGGCCCCTTGCTGGTGCGAACACTCAATGAAGCGTGGGAGGGGGGGACTTTGCCCCCGACGATGTCACGGGCGCTGATCTCGTTAATTTTAAAGAAGGACAAGGACCCCCAGCAGTGTGGTTCATACAGGCCTATATCTCTCCTCAACGTGGACGCTAAGGTGCTGGCAAAAATCCTGGCCACCAGGATAGAGGACTGTGTGCCAGGGGTTGTGCACGAGGACCAGACAGGTTTTGTGAAGGGAAGGCAGCTGAACACGAATGTGCGGAGATTGCTGAATGTCATTATGATGCCGGCGATTGAGGGGGAGGCAGAGATAGTGGTGGCACTGGATGCGGAGAAGGCCTTCGATAGAGTGGAGTGGGGGTACCTATGGGAGGTGTTGGGGAGGTTTGGATTTGGTGAAGGGTTCATTAGATGGGTATATGAGGCCCCGATGGCGTGCGTGGCTACAAATAGGAGGAGGTCGGAGTACTTCCGGCTTTACCGAGGGACCAGGCAGGGTTGCCCCTTGTCCCCCTTGTTGTTTGCACTGGCAATCGAGCCGCTGGCGATGGCATTGAGGGATTCAGAGAGGTGGAGAGGCTTGGTGCGAGGTGGAGAGGAACATAGGGTGTCGTTGTATGCCGACGACCTGTTACTGTATGTGGCGGACCCGGTGGGAGGGATGCCGGGAGTGATGGAGTTACTAGCCGAGTTTGGGACCTTCTCAGGTTATAAATTAAACTTAGGCAAGAGCGAGGTGTTTGTGGTGCACCCTGGAGACCAGGAGGAAGGAATTGGTAGGCTCCCGCTTAGGCGGGCAGGGGAGAGCTTTAGGTACCTGGGGGTGCAAGTGGCCAGGGACTGGGGGACTCTCCACAAGCATAACTTTACCAGGCTGGTAGATCAGATGGAGGAGGAGTTCAGGAGGTGGGACATGCTGCCATTGTCGTTGGCGGGGAGGGTGCAGTCCGTCAAAATGACAGTGCTTCCGAGGTTCTTGTTCCTTTTTCAGTGCCTGCCCATATTTATCCCCAGGGCCTTCTTTAGGAGAGTGACTAGCAGTATTCTGAGTTTTGTGTGGGCACATGGGACTCCGAGAGTGAGGAGGGTGTTCCTGGAGCGAGGAAGGGATGGAGGTGGGCTCGCACTGCCCAACCTTCTGGGGTACTATTGGGCAGCCAATGTGTCAATGGTGCGTAAATGGGTGATGGAGGGGGGAGGGGCGGCATGGAAAAGAATGGAGATGGCGTCATGTAGAGGTACGAGCCTGGGTGCCATGGTAACGGCACCGTTGCCGCTCTCCCCTAAGAGGTTTGCCACGAGCCCGGTGGTGGCGGCGACCCTAAGAATCTGGGAACAATGGAGACGGCATCGGGGGGAAACAGGGGCCTCGATGGAGGCTCCACTGGGTGGCAACCATCGGTTCATCCCGGGGAACACGGATGGGGGATTCAGGGGGTGGCAAAGGGCGGGCATCAGCAAATTGAGGGACCTGTTTATTGGCGGGAGGTTTGCGGGCCTGGGGGAACTGGAAGATAAATTTGGCCTTCCCCAGGGGAACATGTTCAGATACCTGCAGGTAAAGGCGTTTGCTAGGCGACAGGTAGAGGGATTCCCTTTGCTGCCCTCGCAGGGGGCGATGGACAGAGTGCTTTCGGGGGTGTGGGTAGGAGAGGGGAAGGTGTCTGACATCTATAAGGTAATGCAGGAGGTGGAGGAGTCGTCAGTGGAGGAGCTGAAGGCTAAATGGGAGGAGGAACTTGGGGAGCAGATAGAGGACGGGACTTGGGCGGATGCCTTGGAGAGAGTCAACTCTTCCTCCTCATGTGAGAGGCTTAGTCTCATCCAATTTAAGGTGCTGCACCGGGCCCACATGTCCGGGACTAGGATGAGTAGGTTCTTCGGGGGTGAGGACAGGTGCACCAGATGTTCGGGGAGTCCTGCGAACCACGCCCATATGTTCTGCGCATGGGGGTGGCGGGGACGGTGTCGAGGGTGGTTGGATCCAGGGTCAAACCAGGGTGGGGACTCGCGATTTTTGGAGTTGCGGTAGAGCCGGGAGTGCAGGAGGCGAAAGAGGCCGGTGTCCTGGCCTTTGCGTCCCTAGTAGCCCGTCGAAGGATTCTGTTACAATGGAAGGATGCAAGGCCCCCAAGTGTGGAGACCTGGATCAGTGACATGGCGGGATTTATAAAATTGGAAAAGGTCAAATTTGCCCTGAGAGGATCAATACAAGGGTTCTATAAACGATGGCAGCCTTTTTTGGACTTCCTGGCTCAGAGATAGGTAACTGGGTCAATAGCAGCAGCAACCCGGGGGGGGGGGTGCATTATTGTAGTGTTTATTCTGTAACTTTATAGTGTGTTAATATGCGTTGTTGTTAAAATGCTGGGTTGTTCATGGGGATGGGGCGAATGTATATGATTGTTAATATTATTGTTATTTTCGGTATTTTACTAAGGTGCGTCAATGTTGTATAAAATCAAAATTTCTCAATAAAAATGATTTAAAAAAAAAAAAGATCTTCATACATTGGGAATTGTCATCCATGTTGAGCATTACTTGGGTGAATGAGTGGTGCGTCCTCACAATGCTAACAGACGCCCGGTTTGATTATGGAGACCTTGCTCCCTTTGGCTGCCAGTCAAGTTGGAACTGAACCTGTAACCTTGGGACTTAGAAGCAAGAATCTTTTGTATTTGTTCCTGCGATGTGAGCTTCACAGACAAGGTCAGTATTTGTATGGTTTGAAGGGAGATTTGCAGTTACTCATGTTCCCATGCATCCGCTGCCCTTGATTTTCTAGGTGGTAGTGGTCCTGTAAGTAATCCTGCTAGTAATCCTGATAGTAATCCTGCTATTGAGGATTACTGGCAAGTCACTGCAGTGCATCTTTAAAGATCACTGCGGCCGCCGTGCCCTGGTGGTGGAGGGAGTGGAGGTTTAAGGTGGTAGACGGGGTGCCAATCAAGCGGGGCTGCTTTATCCTGGATGGTGTCGAGCTTTTTGAGTGTTGTTGGAGCTCCACTCATCCAAGCAGGTGGGGAGTAGTCCAACACACACCTGACTTGTGCCTTGGTGGACAGGCTTCAGGGGATCAGGGGTTACACGCCACAGAATTCCCAGCCTCTGACCTACTCTTGAAGTCACAGGTTTCCTATACTGGTCCATTTGGTTTCCAGTCAATAATAACAATAATAGTAATAATAATCTTTATTATCACAAGTAGGCCTTCAATATAGTTACTGTGAAAATCTCCTCGTTTCCACAATCCGGCTCCTGTTCCGGTACACAGAGGGAGAATTCAGAATGTCAAAATTACCTAACAGCACGTCTTTCGGGCTTGTGGGAGGAAACCTGAGCACCCGGAGGAAACCAACGCAGACAAGGGGAGAACGTGCAGACTCCGCACAGACAGTGACCCAAGCCGGGAATCGAATCTGGGACCCTGGCACTGTGAAGCAACAGTGCTAACCACTGTGCCACCGTGCCGCCCAATAGTAACCAAAACTGTTGACAGTGAGAGATTTTGCGACGGTAATGTCGTTGCATATCAAAGGAGATGGTTAGATTCTCTCTTTTTAGGGGTGGGCATTACCTGGGATGAATATGACTTGCTATTTGTCAGCCCAAGACTGAATGTTGTCCAGTTCTTGCTGCATATGGGCATGGACCGTGTCAGCATCTGAGGAGTTGCGAATGGAACTGAACATTGTACGATTGTCGACAAACATCCTTGCGTCTACCTTATAATGGAGGAAAGGTCATTGGAGAAGACAACAGAAGATGGTTGGCCCACGGATATTACCCAGAGGGCCTCCTATGATTAAATTTTTGGGCCGAGATGATTGGGTTCTGGCTGAGGTACAACAAACTGAGCACCCACAATGCTGATGGTGCATTTAGTGATCAGAAATCGATTGGCATCTGTGATGTGAGGCCCTCGGGGAGGGAGAACAAAGAAGATAGCAGGGAACGTAGATGTGCAAAAAGATTTGACGATGCTTTAGATTGAACCATTTAGACTGAGTTGTTTCTCTGTATTAACATCACTACGAAGCAGCTTTCACAACCATTTACCATCGCAGTATCACATAAACCAATAATTTGTTTTTATCAATTTTATTACGTTTTTCAATCTATAATACAATTGGAATGAAAGGTACCTCCCACACTTCAGATTGTTTTGGTGGAAACCTACAATTAGAAGATGTGAAGATAATCTAATTTATACCCTCACAAATGAAGTCAGTAAGGGTCCATAACTGTATAATAAGTGGAGATGCCAGCGTTGGACTGGGGTGAGCACAGTAAGAAATCTTACAACACCAGGTTAAAGTCCAACAGGT
>NW_024055772.1:0-21908 GCF_902713615.1 Scyliorhinus canicula | reverse complement strand
TTGAGATCATGGCTGATCATCCAGCTCAGAAACCTGTTCCAGCTTTCCCCCTACATCCTTTGATCCCTTTACCCCCAAAAGCAAAATCTAACTCCTTCTTGAAACATATTTAAAGAAGGGCCCATCTGGGACCTGAACCTGGGACCTCTGGCATACTCACTGATCGTTAATCCAAAGGAAGAATCATATCCATAGCCCAACAAGCCACTGAATTTGCGCTCTGTGAATGGGGACACAAGTGAGGGGGTTCTATCGGAGTGAGCCAATGGGGTTCAGAGAGACTTAAATCCAGGTGTTCAGAGCTCCTTCTGGAAACAGGTATGTGGGGCTAACCAGGGTCAAGTGACCTGAGATCCCAACTTGGTCTCTGAACCCCACACTATTGCTGTCCTGTCATGTTGCAAATCAAAAGGAAAAAGGGGAGATATCACTCTCTTGCCCTGGGCTGGATGGAAACCAAGGTCTCTCCTCTCCTCTACTCCTCCGCCTGCCCAGAAAGCTGGCTTCACTGGGCTGTGACCATCTAAAATGGCCGCCCTCAAAGGTTAATGGGAATTGTGGTCAGGCTGGAACACAGACAAGACACTGCTTGTGTGTATTGGCAAAAGCAACCCAGACCTATACAGAAACTTGCACCTGCGAGATGGCAATCACAGATCTCCCCAGGACAATGGGACTCAGATTGAAACATAACAGTACTAACAGACTTGGGGGCACCTAATTCCCTTATTTGGGAGTGCATATGTGCCTTGGACAATAACAACCAGGACCCGCCCCTAATTGGCCAGAATTGATTAGGGTGATCAAAATCCTATCGATCCATTGGATCCCGAGTTGGGACCACCCAAAAGAGCCGTGAAAGATCGGAGGATAAGAGGAACTGTGTGGCCAACGCTCGGTCTCTTTTGGGACCGGCCTCTGCCCCACCAACTGTAGCCCATCGACCAGCCAAGTTCAAGGACCCCCGATCGCTACCTGAAGGACGAGCTGCAGATTAGACGCCCCTGACAACTTCCAGCCGCCACACATGGGGAACCAGATAAAGGCCATGGGCGCGATTCTCTGCTCCCACGCCGGGTGGGAGAATCGCAGGAGGGCCACTCTGGCACCCCCCGCGATTCTCCCACCCCCCCAAACACGCCGCTCGGATAATCGCGGGCCGTCGTTTTTCACGGCGACCCGCGATTCTCCGACCCGGATGGGCCGACTGGCCTGCCGTTCCCAACCTGTTCACGCCGGCGGCAACCACACCTGGTGCCAAAAGCTGTTTTGTGGCTTGTGGGGGGCGGAGAGGGGAGTGAGCACCACGGCCGTGCTCGGGAGGGGACTGGCCCCGCAATCGGTGCCCACCGATCGTCGGGCCGGCGCCTCAAAGGGACGCACTCTTTCACCTCTGCTGCCCCGCAAGATCAAGCCGCCACGTCTTGCGGGGCAGCAGAGGGGAAGACGGCAACCGCGCATGCGCGGGTTTGAGCCGTCAGCCGTCGTGACGTCAGCCGCGCATGCGCGGGTTGGAGCCGGCCAACCTGCGCATGCGCAGCTGATGTCATTAGGCCTGGCAGCCGCGTCATTCTCGGCGCGCCGGGCCTTGACACCAGCGACAAGACCCCGCGGCCGAGATTTACGGTTCGGCCCTCCTAGCCCCCCCGAGGGGGGGGGGAAGAGAATTGGGGGCAAGGAGCGGCCTCTGACGCCGTCGTGAACCTCTCCGGGTTTCACGACGGCGTCGGGCCTTGCAGAGAATTCCGCCCCTTATCTAATCTGCACAGAGCCGGTCACTTGAAAGTTAAGTAAAGGTCATTTAAATTGTTAGATATAGTCTGAGATGTAGTAGCGTGTAAATTATTAAGTATAGAACCAATCCTATGTTTAATAATAAACTATAATTAAACTAATATACTGGTTGTGGGTCATTTGTCCAATACACGGAATACACTCGCATCTTGTGGTATTAATAAAGATAGAAGTCAACAGTGACCACTTCCCTCTCAGTCTGAGCTGGATTCAAACCTCTCTGAACTACTGCAACATCCAAAGTCACTTACTGTCCAGATTCTCTGTAGCTGCTCCGTGATATCAGAGACACCAGGGAAAGCTGGGCAACCTTCCACCATCTCAATGAATATACAGCCCGCACCCCTGTGAAAGAAATACAGAGTTACTCCCCACAATCGTCACATGCAAGACAGCGGCAGGCGCAGAACCATTAACTCCTTTGATTGATACACTCCAGGCTTCTCACTGATGCCAATGGGAATTGTGGTTAACAATTCCCATGTATTCCAATGTAGCTCAGTGTGTGTGTGTATTTGTGTGCTTATATTCGTGTATTTGTGGCATGTGCATGTGTAAGTGATATGCACATGCATATGTATGTGCTTGCATTAATGTGTGCTTGTATTAGTGTGCACATGTGTATTTGTATGTGTATGTATTTGTGTGTGTACTATGTTAGCAGTTCTGTGTATGTTAGTGTGTATATTTTGTGCGTTTTTGTATATTTTGTGAGTTTTTGTGTGTGTATTTATTTGTCTGTGCATGTGATTCTGTGTATTTTTGTATGTGTGTGTATATTATTTGTTTATGTGTGTTATTTGTGTATGTATCTGTATGTGTGTGTTTTTGTGTGTGTTAGTGTGTGTACTTGTGTGTATTCTTTTTGTGTTTGTGTATAGTTGTGTGTATTTGTGTGTGTGGGGGGGGAAGATGTTTCATGTGGGGGGGGTGGGGAATCAGCACACAATGGGCTAAAACAGTGGTCTTTCTGCTCAAAGGGGAAGCTGTGTTAAAAATGAGAGGCTGATAAAAGTAGGGAAATCGCTCATCCAAGTCTGAAGGCCCCAGCACATTGGTTGGTCACTTGTTTATGGTAATAAAGAGGACCAAATAAACGGTACCGGAATCACTGGGAGAAACTGATGAGCGTGAAGGTGTGTGTTCTTGGCTCCAAGTGATCTAAAGTCTGCCTTGCGTGACAATTAAAGTGTTGTAAATCAGTATTTGGTAGTCACGGAATGTAGGCATTAAAAGATAGAAGTGATAAAAGTGTTTAGAGCAAACCAGGTTGGCATGGTAATGCTTGGTACCCGAGTACTGTAGTCAATTGTGAACTCAGTATTAAAGAATCATTTGATTGAGTAACTCATGCTGTATTGTATAACAAGAGCTCATTAAAGTCAAGGACCTGGATTCTGCAATTGTGGCGACTCACAGCACAAAGGGAAAATCAAACGAGAAAGCAGTCCAATTGCGCCGGCTTACCCTCCCTCAACCAGGCCTGAGAACTGGCCGCAGTGACCCTGAGGTGGAAGGGTGGGCCAGGTCCCTGTTCCCCCCACTCCCACTTGCTGCCCAGACTTCCAGCTAAAGAATGGCCACCTGAGCCACAGACATAGCCAGGATTAGGGGGAGGAAGGCAGGGAATCTATGGCCACGTCACTTCAGGCACGAGGTGAGGACAGAATAGTGGTGAAAATTGGACCACCTCAATAGCAATAAGAGCGCTGCAGGATACAGAAGGCTTGGTGGGGAGTGGGATGGGGGGATTGGCTTAGGGACACCTCACTGCTTACAGAATAGGGTACAAACTATTGACAAGATAGACGCTTCTAGCATGAAGATGAGCTGAGGTTGCAGAGGTAAAAGACTTGTATTTATATGGCCACCTGACATCTCAAATTATTTTCAGCCAGTGAAATACTTCTCAATTGTAGATATGGTTGTATTAATTTTCTAAATGCGTTAGAAGCAGCACAGAGAAGACTCCCTCTACTGAGTCCCAGGACGAAAGGATCCGATGAGGGAAAGTCAGACAGTTTGTATCTGTATCCACTGGAGTTTAGAAGAATGAGAGGTGATCTTGCTGAAATGTCTAAGATTCTGAGGGGGATGTGACAGGGTGGATGCTGAGAGGATGTCTCCCTGTGTGGGAGAGCCAGGTAGACACAGTCTGGAAATAAAGGGGTCTCCCATTTAAGGCGGAGATGAGGGAAATTTCTGGCAGAGGATGGTGGCTCTGCGGAATTCTCCTCCGAGAGAGCAGTCGGGGCTCAGTTGTCAAATATATTGGACAGATTTTTGATCGACACTTCCACCTGAGTGGGCAGCCAGGGCCTCTGCTTGACATCTCGCCAAAAGACAGCACAGCTGACAGTGCAGCATTGCTCCACCGGAGTGTCAGCCTGGATTCTACATGCTCAAGTCCTGGGGTGAGACTTGAACCAGCCAAATTTCTACCTCAAAGAGGCGAGCGTGACACCCGGCGAGAACAACCTTCTCCTTTGTTGGGCCCCGTGCCTCCTACCCTCAGCATCACAGATGAGGGTACATTGGCCCTTAGAGAGGCTGCAATGCAGCTTCACCAGACTAACACCTGGGCTAAAAGGGTTAAATTGTGAGGGCAATTCACATGGGGCTAGGCTTATATTTCTTTCAGTGTAAAAGATTGAGATATTAATTGCGTTGATACGGTAAATAGAGAACAATTGTTCCCTGTGGTGGGAGTTAGTCAGGCCGTTCAGGAGCGATGTCAGGTAGAACCTTTTTGCACAAAGGGGAGTGGAAATCTAGAACCCCCCCACCTCAAAAAAAACTATTAGGACTGGGATGCAATTGGCATTTGACACGGAGATTGATAGATTTTTGTCAAGGATACAATGGGCCATGGAACTGAAACAAATAAATCCAGTGAAAATACAGATCAGCCAAGATCTAATGGAATAGAATGACGGAGTAGGTTCCAGGGGGGTTTTTCTGGCCTTTTTCTGATCCTATCATTACGGATGGGCTGCTAATCTGGATTCCACCTCTAATAGCTACTACTAGCGCCCAGCTTGAGGGGCGGTACTCCTGATTTCAGCCCCAGAGTCGCCACAGGATTTGATCGGAAAGGATGTGAAGTGTCCTCACCAGATGTCCAGGGCCATGGAGTAATCGGTGGCTCCGAGCAGGATGTCAGGTGGACGATACCATAATGTCACCACCTGTGAAGAGTAGGTCTGACTGGGCACAGACTTTGCTCTCGCCAATCCTGTGGTCAAAGCAAACAAAGAACAGGCAGAGGATGAGAAACCAACGCTGAGGCCTTCAAGAAGGAAGTGATGGAGGAGATATCTGTAACCGCTGGCTTCAGAGATGCTTAGAGATAAACACAGCGCACATGAAGAAAGAGGATCCAAAAATGACACAGAATGTGTCAGAGTAAACAGATATACATGTATTTGTACAGGACATTGCAAAGATCTCATGACTAACTCCCCCAGAGAATCCCGTCACTCTGGCACATTAAGCCTACACACACTCACACACGGACACACATACACAGATCCACCCCGCACGGACACATTAACAGACCCACCGCGGGGGCATACATACACAGACCCACACATACGGACACAGATTCACATGCACGGACACATTAACAGACCCACACGCAGGGACACACAAACACAGATCCACACACACAGACACACATACACAGATCCACACGCACGGACACACAAACGGAGATTCACATGCACGGACACACAAACTTAGATCCATACGCATGGACACACTCACCGACCCACACGCACGGACACACTTACATGGATCCACAAGCATGGACACACACATACAGATCCATACACATGGGCAGATACACAGACATACATTTACAGAGACACATACACAAACCCATATGCATTGACAGACACACACCCACAGACTCACACACATGGACACACAAAAAGATGGACACATATACACATGGACTCACAAACACACACAACATGGTCACACATACACACAGACAAACACACATGAAAACAGATGCACACATATGGTCATGGAAACACACATTGACAGACACACACCCACAGACTCACACACATAGACACTCACAAACACGGACAACACATATGGACACACACAAACACTGGCGCACTCACAAACACATGGATGCGTGGACACACAAAGACATACACACACAGAAAAGGAAACATTTATACACATGGAAAAACATTCAGCCACAGATGCATGAACACACACCACATGGCACACGCACTCAGACACAATCGCAAACACACATATGGTCATGGAAACACATGCACCGATGCACACTCACAGGTACAGACAAACACATATGGACACACAGGCAGGCAGACACATAGACAGACAAACACACACGAACAGGTATAATGAACTGACCAAAGTCTGCCAATTTGAGTTCTCCAACACAGCTGATGAGCAGATTCTGTGGTTTCAGGTCACGGTGCAGGATGTGACAATGATGAATGTATGCTAGGCCACGCAGGAGTTGAAAGAGAAAGAGCTAGAAAGGAAGAAAGTTTGCTGTTTAGTTATTCAGGAGAGGGCACAGTAATGGAGCGGGCCACACTCAGAACAAGGCCCAGCTCAGCAGAGTGACAAAGTACCTCGGAATGGTCACCATTTCGCTCAGTAAATCCCCAGTAAGAAGCAAAGGTTTCACTGGATTGTCCAAAAAAAACATTGTCAGGATGTAATCAAAAAGGCTAATGAAATTTTGGGCCTTAGAACATAGAACATAGAACAGTACAGCACAGAACAGGCCCTTCGGCCCTCAATGTTGTGCCGAGCAATGATCACCCTACTCAAACCCACATATCCACCCTATACCCGTAACCCAACAACTCCCCCCTTAACCTTACTTTTATTAGGACACTACGGGCAATTTAGCATGGCCAATCCACCTAACCCGCACATCTTTGGACTGTGGGAGGAAACCGGAGCACCCGGAGGAAACCCACGCACACAGGGGGAGGACATGGAGACTCCACACAGACAGTGACCCAGCCGGGAATCGAACCTGGGACCCTGGAGCTGTGAAGCATTTATGCTAACCACCATGCTACATTGCAAAGACAAAGCTAAACTTCAAGTTATACAGCGTTAGGTAGATCCGACCTGCAGCAACTGCATTCAATTCTGGGAACCTACCTCAGGAAGAATATATTGGCCTTGGAGAGATGCAGTGTAGGCTCAGCAAAATGAAATCAGAGAGTGATCAGAGCTAGGGATCCAGAGAGTGACAGGTGCTAGGGAAAACTGACCAGTGCTGGAGAATCAGAGAAGCCAGAGAGTATTACTGGAACCTGAGGTTAACCAGTGCTGGCGAACCAGACGGTGACCAGTGTTGGGGACCCAGAGGGTGACCAGTGTTGGGGAACGAGAGGGTGACAAGTGCTGGGGAACCAGAGGGTGACCAGTGCTGGGGAACCAGAGAGTGACCAGTGCTGGGGAACCAGAGAGTGACCAGTGGCAGGGAACCAGAGAGTGACCAGTGGCAGGGAACCAGAGAGTGACCAGTGGCAGGGAACCAGAGAGTGACCAGCATCAGAGAACCAGAGAGTGACCAGAGATAGAGAACCAGAGGGTGACCAGTGTCCAAGGAAGTAGAGAGTGACCAGTGTTGGAGAACCAGAGAGTGAGTAGAGTCAGAGAACCAGGGAGTGACCAGTGTCCGAAGAACCAGGGAGTGACCAGTGACAGGGGAACCAGAGAGTGAGCAGAGTCAGAGAACCAGGGAGTGACCAGTGTCCGAGGAACCAGGGAGTGACCAGTGACAGGGGAACCAGAGAGTGAGCAGAGTCAGAGAACCAGGGAGTGACCAGTGTCTGAGGAATCAGAGAGTGACCAGTGTCAGAGAACCAGGGAGTGACCAGTGACAGGGATCAGAGAGTGACCAGTATCAGAGAACCAGGGAGTGACCAGTGTCCGAGGAATCAGAGAGTGACCAGTGACAGGGAACCAGAGAGTGACCAGTGACAGAGAACCAGGGAGTGACCAGTGTCTGAGGAATCAGAGAGTGACCAGTGACAGGGGAACCAGAGAGTGACCAGTGTCCGAGGAATCAGAGAGTGACCAGTGACAGAGAACCAGGGAGTGACCAGTGTCTGAGGAATCAGAGAGTGACCAGTGACAGGGGAACCAGAGAGTGACCAGTGACAGGGGAACCAGAGAGTGACCAGTGTCAGAGAACCACGGAGTGACCAGTGTCCGAGGAATCAGAGAGTGACCAGTACTGGAGAATCAGAGAGTGACCAGTGACAGGGGAACCAGAGAGTGACCAGTGTCTGAGGAATCAGAGAGTGACCAATACCAGGGGAACCAGAGAGTGACCAGTGACAGGGGAACCAGGGAGTGACCAGTGTCCGAGGAACCAGAGAGTGACCAGTGCTGGAGAATCAGAGAGTGACCAATACCAGGGGAACCAGAGAGTGATCATCCACCATTGGAAACAGGCAGGCTGGTGGTAACTGAACCAAAGTGACCAGAGTCAGAGAAAAAGTGGAGTCAGAGAGTCAGAGAAAGTGGACCATAGTGACAGGAACCTGGGTGACCAGTGCCAATGACCAGTTTGTGTCTTTACCGTCAAGGAAGGATTAATGAAAGTTGGAATTTTAGCACTGCTGCCTCATAGCGCCAAGGACCCAGGTTCGATCCCGGCTCTGGGTCACTGTCCATGTGGAGTTTGCACATTCTCCCCGTGGGTTCCGCCCTCACAACCCAAAGATGTGCAGGTTAGGTGGATTGGGCACGCTAAATTGCCCCTTAATTAGAAAAAATTAATTGGGTACTCTTAAATTTATTTTAAAAATATGAAAGTTGGAATCAAAGCGAGAAGTGGGACGAGCATTGCGGGTGTGATAGTTTGCGTTAATTGAGCCTGTGTGTTGTGTATTTTACAGGATCAGTGCTGGAGTGGTCGATCATTTTCTCTCCCACGGTGTCAGGCTTGTTAACAGGAGCAGTGGGCCTCTGCATCTCCTGAACCCCACCTTACCTTGACATTGTGTGTGTGCAGACCTCCTGGGTGCTGGGTCATGTACTGTGCAAGATCTGTTTGCTGGATTGGGAGAAAGAAACTGGAATGAATATAATACAGATTCAGCCAAGGCAGACTGCAAACTTTCCCTTGTAAATCCTTAAACACATCACCAAGCTCTGGAGTTAAGTGTACGATAACTGTAAGGGCCGGTTTAGTTCAGTGGGCTAGGCAGCTGGTTTGTAATGCTGAACAAGGCCAGCAGCGCGGGTTCAATTCCCGTACCGGCCTACCCTGAACAGGCGCCGGAATGTGGCGACTAGGGGCTTTTCACAGTAACTTCATACTTGTGACAATAAAAGATTATTATTAGTATTACAAAGAGACTTCCCCTTCTTGATCCAATTGTTTACTGATAATCTCAACCATACCCTGTCTGCAGGTGATTTACTGCTTCATTTTCTCCCTCGCTTCTATAAGCACAAACAACATTGAATTACATAGCCTATACAAGCCAGAAACAGGCCATTCAGCCAATCCACCCATGCCTGTCAGCATGTGGGTGGTTGGTTTGTATGGATCACATTAACGTGTTTCTGTATCTAACTCCATCGGAGGTGCCCTATAGGTGTCCTATTCAACCCCATATCGGTGCTTTAAGTCCACACTCAGTAATTGCCAAACACTCTCTTCCACACCCTAAGAATTGGCCCCCTATTCTCAAAGCGTCCAGGACTGACTCCCCTGGCACTCTCGTTGCTGGACTCCCCACTCCCTCCCGGCTATTGTACCCATCTCTACTAGCCTGCTATTCCTCATTGATTTGATTTCAAAATCCTTTTGTCTTCACAAATCTCTTTGTGGTGTCAAGCCTCTCTGAGAAATCATTTTTTATTTTTGGTGGCTGTGTGTTTTTACGTTTTGTTTGTTCCTGCACTGGACTCAGATCGGGGAGCCAGAGAGTGGGTGAGTCAACTTTGGAAGCTCTCCTGGCATCTTGCTTGTCTTGAAGAGCCAGTTCTCCGGCCCGGTCCACCATTGGCCAGAAAGTGAATCCTTTGACCCTCCTGGCACTGGACCAACCCCCGACCATCATCCACCCACCACCCCCGACTCATTACTCCTGTCCCAAAAACGGATGCTCAGTCACAACCCTCTTCAAACGAGTCCAGGAAATTTTGATCTTCATCTTTATCCTAGGTCATCTTAACTCCATCATTCTAGGCCTTGGTGTCCTCGCCATGTGGCACACCAATGTAGGGCATCCATGCCCTCCCCCCCACAAACCCTTCCCTGTGTGTTGTACCTCTTCACCCCTATTCTTGTCCTGTGCGTAACTACATTGCAATTGGAAAACACTCCCAAGCCACAGTCAAATGGGGTTGAAGTACGGGTTGGCCATTATCTAATTGAACGGCAGTCGGTGCTCAAGGGGCTGAATGGCCTTCTGATGGTCCCATGTTTCAGCGTCTCCAAAATATCGGCATTGCTACAATTCAGGTCTCTTGCAAATCCCCAATTCCATCATTCCACCATTGGCGGCCATGCCTTCAGCTGCCCGGGGCCAACGCTCTGGAAGTCCCTCCTTAAATCTCTCCCCCTTTTTTTTATAAATGTTTTTATTGGGTTTTTGAACAAGGTATAATTATCGTTATGTACACAGAATAAGAAACATATATCTATATATATATACACATATTTAGAAGAGAAGGGCACACCCCAACATAGAATACAATAAAATATGAAATAGACTAACTGGTGGGGTACTGTGCACCAGCTCGACAGCGGCAGCTCTGTGCATCTGGCAGAATTATTTACACCACGTAAGTACGTGACTATTTGCGGGGGGTGGGGGGGGGGGGTGGGAAGAGGGGGTAGGGGTGGCGGGGACTGGGGTGGGGGGGGGAAATATACATTTGGGTGCCGGGGAGATAACCACAGTGTGCGACACCTGGCCGGGCCGCGTACCGCTGTCGCCCGCCTCTCCCGGACAGTTCACGCTCCCGTCCCCCACTCGCCTCCGCTGCTCCTCCCGTCCTCCATCCCCAACCTCCTCATTCCCTGCTCCTGGAGATGTCATGCACGTTTTGGCACCCCGTGCCTTCCTTCCAGCTCCCGTTTCCCTGCCCCCCGCTCCATCCCGCTGGTTCTCCTCTCCTGTCCCCCCTCCCTCCACGGTTCGCCCCTCCATCCTCAGGTTCAGCTGTGTCCCCCCTCTCCCCCCCCCCCCCCCTGTGGTTCGCCTTTCTTTCTTCAGGTTTAGCCCCCTCCCCCTCCCCCTCCCCCCTCCCTCCCTCCCCTCCCTCCCAGTCCCTCTCTCCCTTTCATGCCTTGGCTACCCTCCCCTGATTCTTGGCTACCCGGCTATTCTTCCTCTTGTTCGTTGGCCACTAACAGGTCCCAGAACAGTCGCATGAATGGCTCCCACGTTCTGTGGAAGCCGTCGTCCGACCCTCGGGTGGAGAATTTGATTTTCTCCATTTGGAGAGATTCCGAGAGGTCGGACAGCCAGTCTGCAGCTCTGGGTGGTGCTGCTGACCGCCAGCCAAACAGGATTCTACGGCGGGCGATCAGGGAGGCAAAGGCAAGAGCGTCCGCCCTCCTCCCCAGGAATAGATCTGGCTGGTCTGAAACCCCGAAGATCACCACTTTCGGGCATGGCTCCACCCTCACCCCAACCACTTTGGACATAGCCTCGAAGAAGGCTGTCCTGTACTCCACAAGTCTGGGGCAAGACCAGAACATGTGGGCATGGTTGGCCGGGCCTCTTTGGCACCGTTCACATCTGTCCTCCACCTCCGGGAAGAACCTACTCATACGGGTTCTTGTTAGGTGGGCTCTATGTACCACTTTTAGCTGCGTCAGGCTGAGCCTTGCGCATGTGGAGGTGGAGTTGACCCTCTGCAGTGCTTCACTCCAGAGTCCCCATCCTATCTCTATCCCCAGGTCGTCCTCCCATTTCCTTCTTGTTGCGTCCAGTACGGTGTCGTCCCTTTCTACCAGTTGGCCATACATGTCGCTACAGTTCCCTTTATCTAGGATACTTGTGTCCAGTAGGTCTTCCAGTAGTGTCTGTCATGGCGGTTGTGGGTACGTCTGTGGGGGGATCTTATAGAAACATTTAAAATTATGAAGGGAATAGATAGGATAGATGCGGGCAGGTTGTTTCCACTGGCGGGTGACAGCAGAACTAGGGGACATAGCCTCAAAATAAGGGGAAGTAGATTTAGGACTGAGTTTAGGAGGAACTTCTTCACCCAAAGGGTTGTGAATCTATGGAATTCCTTGCCCAGTGAAGCAGTTGAGGCTCCTTCATTACATGTTTTTAAGGTAAAGATAGATAGTTTTTTGAAGAATAAAGGGATTAAGGGTTATGGTGTTCGGGCCGGAAAGTGGAGCTGAGTCCACAAAAGATCAGCCATGATCTAATTGAATGGCGGAGCAGGCTCGAGGGGCCAGATGGCCTACTCCTGCTCCTAGTTCTTATGTTCTTATGTTATGTCCTTGTCTCATTTCGTAAGAAGTTTTTGAGCTGCAGATACCGTAGCTCGTTCCCCCTGGCTAGCCAAAATTTCTCTGTCAGTTCGTCCAGTGTTGCGATCCTGGCGTCCGTGTATAGGTCCCTGACTGTCAGTGTCCCCCCGTCCTGCCTCCACCTTTTGAAGGTGGCGTCAGTCAGTGCTGGTGTGAACCTATGGTTGTTGCAGATGGGAGCCTTGTCCGACATTTTGGTCAGGCCAAATTGCTGCCGCAGTTGGTTCCAGGATTGGAGGGTGGCTGTCACCACTGGGCTGCTGGAGTGTTTTTCGGGTGGGGATGGGAGTGCTGCCGTGGCGAGGGCCCGGAGGAAGGTCCCGATGCAGGAGGCCTCCTCCGCACTCACCCACTCGGCTTCTGGCTCCTGTAAATCTCTCCCCATTTTAAGGTGCGTCATAAAACATGAGCTTTGTTCGGTTACACACACACACTTCACTCCTTCCACACCGGCAGCAGTTAACTAACTCACCACATATTCAAAAACGAAGGTCAGAGTTTCCTGTGTGTGGATGATGTCGTGTAGCAGTACGATATTGCTGTGCTTCAATCCCTTCAGCAGCGAGGCTGCAGGCAGGAGAAAAGCAACCAGATACGAGATGTTTTCCAGAAAAGATAAAAGGGCATCAACAATACAATATATATATAACACACCCTCACAGCAGTGAATTACGGTATATATAACACACCCTCACAGCAGTGAATTACGGTATATATAACACACCCTCACAGCAGTGAATTACGGTATATATAACACACCCTCACAGCAGTGAATTACGGTATATATAACACACCCTCACAGCAGTGAATTACGGTATATATAACACACCCTCACAGCAGTGAATTACGGTATATATAACACACCCTCACAGCAGTGAATTACGGTATATATAACACACCCTCACAGCAGTGAATTACGGTATATATAACACACCCTCACAGCAGTGAATTACGGTATATATAACACACCCTCACAGCAGTGAATTACGGTATATATAACACACCCTCACAGCAGTGAATTACGGTATATATAACACACCCTCACAGCAGTGAATTACGGTATATATAACACACCCTCACAGCAGTGAATTACGGTATATATAACACACCCTCACAGCAGTGAATTACGGTATATATAACACACCCTCACAGCAGTGAATTACGGTATATATAACACACCCTCACAGCAGTGAATTACGGTATATATAACACACCCTCACAGCAGTGAATTACGGTATATATAACACACCCTCACAGCAGTGAATTACGGTATATATAACACACCCTCACAGCAGTGAATTACGGTATATATAACACACCCTCACAGCAGTGAATTACGGTATATATAACACACCCTCACAGCAGTGAATTACGGTATATATAACACACCCTCACAGCAGTGAATTACGGTATATATAACACACCCTCACAGCAGTGAATTACGGTATATAACACACCCTCACAGCAGTGAATTACGGTATATATAACACACCCTCACAGCAGTGAATTACGGTATATATAACACACCCTCACAGCAGTGAATTACGGTATATATAACACACCCTCACAGCAGTGAATTACGGTATATATAACACACCCTCACAGCAGTGAATTACGGTATATATAACACACCCTCACAGCAGTGAATTACGGTATATATAACACACCCTCACAGCAGTGAATTACGGTATATATAACACACCCTCACAGCAGTGAATTACGGTATATATAACACACCCTCACAGCAGTGAATTACGGTATATATAACACACCCTCACAGCAGTGAATTACGGTATATATAACACCCTCACAGCAGTGAATTACGGTATATATAACACCCTCACAGCAGTGAATTACGGTATATATAACACACCCTCACAGCAGTGAATTACGGTATATATAACACACCCTCACAGCAGTGAATTACGGTATATATAACACACCCTCACAGCAGTGAATTACGGTATATATAACACACCCTCACAGCAGTGAATTACGGTATATATAACACACCCTCACAGCAGTGAATTACGGTATATATAACACACCCTCACAGCAGTGAATTACGGTATATATAACACACCCTCACAGCAGTGAATTACGGTATATATAACACACCCTCACAGCAGTGAATTACGGTATATATAACACACCCTCACAGCAGTGAATTACGGTATATATAACACACCCTCACAGCAGTGAATTACGGTATATATAACACACCCTCACAGCAGTGAATTACGGTATATATAACACACCCTCACAGCAGTGAATTACGGTATATATAACACACCCTCACAGCAGTGAATTACGGTATATATAACACACCCTCACAGCAGTGAATTACGGTATATATAACACACCCTCACAGCAGTGAATTACGGTATATATAACACACCCTCACAGCAGTGAATTACGGTATATATAACACACCCTCACAGCAGTGAATTACGGTATATATAACACACCCTCACAGCAGTGAATTACGGTATATATAACACACCCTCACAGCAGTGAATTACGGTATATATAACACACCCTCACAGCAGTGAATTACGGTATATATAACACACCCTCACAGCAGTGAATTACGGTATATATAACACTCACAGCAGTGAATTACGGTATATATAACACACCCTCACAGCAGTGAATTACGGTATATATAACACACCTCACAGCAGTGAATTACGGTATATATAACACCCTCACAGCAGTGAATTACGGTATATATAACACACCCTCACAGCAGTGAATTACGGTATATATAACACACCCTCACAGCAGTGAATTACGGTATATATAACACACCCTCACAGCAGTGAATTACGGTATATATAACACACCCTCACAGCAGTGAATTACGGTATATATAACACACCCTCACAGCAGTGAATTACGGTATATATAACACACCCTCACAGCAGTGAATTACGGTATATATAACACACCCTCACAGCAGTGAATTACGGTATATATAACACACCCTCACAGCAGTGAATTACGGTATATATAACACACCCTCACAGCAGTGAATTACGGTATATATAACACACCCTCACAGCAGTGAATTACGGTATATATAACACACCCTCACAGCAGTGAATTACGGTATATATAACACACCCTCACAGCAGTGAATTACGGTATATATAACACACCCTCACAGCAGTGAATTACGGTATATATAACACACCCTCACAGCAGTGAATTACGGTATATATAACACACCCTCACAGCAGTGAATTACGGTATATATAACACACCCTCACAGCAGTGAATTACGGTATATATAACACACCCTCACAGCAGTGAATTACGGTATATATAACACACCCTCACAGCAGTGAATTACGGTATATATAACACACCCTCACAGCAGTGAATTACGGTATATATAACACACCCTCACAGCAGTGAATTACGGTATATATAACACACCCTCACAGCAGTGAATTACGGTATATATAACACACCCTCACAGCAGTGAATTACGGTATATATAACACACCCTCACAGCAGTGAATTACGGTATATATAACACACCCTCACAGCAGTGAATTACGGTATATATAACACACCCTCACAGCAGTGAATTACGGTATATATAACACACCCTCACAGCAGTGAATTACGGTATATATAACACACCCTCACAGCAGTGAATTACGGTATATATAACACACCCTCACAGCAGTGAATTACGGTATATATAACACACCCTCACAGCAGTGAATTACGGTATATATAACACACCCTCACAGCAGTGAATTACGGTATATATAACACACCCTCACAGCAGTGAATTACGGTATATATAACACACCCTCACAGCAGTGAATTACGGTATATATAACACACCCTCACAGCAGTGAATTACGGTATATATAACACACCCTCACAGCAGTGAATTACGGTATATATAACACACCCTCACAGCAGTGAATTACGGTATATATAACACACCCTCACAGCAGTGAATTACGGTATATATAACACACCCTCACAGCAGTGAATTACGGTATATATAACACACCCTCACAGCAGTGAATTACGGTATATATAACACACCCTCACAGCAGTGAATTACGGTATATATAACACACCCTCACAGCAGTGAATTACGGTATATATAACACACCCTCACAGCAGTGAATTACGGTATATATAACACACCCTCACAGCAGTGAATTACGGTATATATAACACACCCTCACAGCAGTGAATTACGGTATATATAACACACCCTCACAGCAGTGAATTACGGTATATATAACACACCCTCACAGCAGTGAATTACGGTATATATAACACCCCCTCACAGCAGTGAATTACGGTATATATAACACACCCTCACAGCAGTGAATTACGGTATATATAACACACCCTCACAGCAGTGAATTACGGTATATATAACACACCCTCACAGCAGTGAATTACGGTATATATAACACACCCTCACAGCAGTGAATTACGGTATATATAACACACCCTCACAGCAGTGAATTACGGTATATATAACACACCCTCACAGCAGTGAATTACGGTATATATAACACACCCTCACAGCAGTGAATTACGGTATATATAACACACCCTCACAGCAGTGAATTACGGTATATATAACACACCCTCACAGCAGTGAATTACGGTATATATAACACCCTCACAGCAGTGAATTACGGTATATATAACACACCCTCACAGCAGTGAATTACGGTATATATAACACACCCTCACAGCAGTGAATTACGGTATATATACACACCCTCACAGCAGTGAATTACGGTATATATAACACACCCTCACAGCAGTGAATTACGGTATATATAACACACCCTCACAGCAGTGAATTACGGTATATATAACACACCCTCACAGCAGTGAATTACGGTATATATAACACACCCTCACAGCAGTGAATTACGGTATATATAACACACCCTCACAGCAGTGAATTACGGTATATATAACACACCCTCACAGCAGTGAATTACGGTATATATAACACACCCTCACAGCAGTGAATTACGGTATATATAACACACCCTCACAGCAGTGAATTACGGTATATATAACACACCCTCACAGCAGTGAATTACGGTATATATAACACACCCTCACAGCAGTGAATTACGGTATATATAACACACCCTCACAGCAGTGAATTACGGTATATATAACACACCCTCACAGCAGTGAATTACGGTATATATAACACACCCTCACAGCAGTGAATTACGGTATATATAACACACCCTCACAGCAGTGAATTACGGTATATATAACACACCCTCACAGCAGTGAATTACGGTATATATAACACACCCTCACAGCAGTGAATTACGGTATATATAACACACCCTCACAGCAGTGAATTACGGTATATATAACACACCCTCACAGCAGTGAATTACGGTATATATAACACACCCTCACAGCAGTGAATTACGGTATATATAACACACCCTCACAGCAGTGAATTACGGTATATATAACACACCCTCACAGCAGTGAATTACGGTATATATAACACACCCTCACAGCAGTGAATTACGGTATATATAACACACCCTCACAGCAGTGAATTACGGTATATATAACACACCCTCACAGCAGTGAATTACGGTATATATAACACACCCTCACAGCAGTGAATTACGGTATATATAACACACCCTCACAGCAGTGAATTACGGTATATATAACACACCCTCACAGCAGTGAATTACGGTATATATAACACACCCTCACAGCAGTGAATTACGGTATATATAACACACCCTCACAGCAGTGAATTACGGTATATATAACACACCCTCACAGCAGTGAATTACGGTATATATAACACACCCTCACAGCAGTGAATTACGGTATATATAACACACCCTCACAGCAGTGAATTACGGTATATATAACACACCCTCACAGCAGTGAATTACGGTATATATAACACACCCTCACAGCAGTGAATTACGGTATATATAACACACCCTCACAGCAGTGAATTACGGTATATATAACACACCCTCACAGCAGTGAATTACGGTATATATAACACACCCTCACAGCAGTGAATTACGGTATATATAACACACCCTCACAGCAGTGAATTACGGTATATATAACACACCCTCACAGCAGTGAATTACGGTATATATAACACACCCTCACAGCAGTGAATTACGGTATATATAACACACCCTCACAGCAGTGAATTACGGTATATATAACACACCCTCACAGCAGTGAATTACGGTATATATAACACACCCTCACAGCAGTGAATTACGGTATATATAACACACCCTCACAGCAGTGAATTACGGTATATATAACACACCCTCACAGCAGTGAATTACGGTATATATAACACACCCTCACAGCAGTGAATTACGGTATATATAACACACCCTCACAGCAGTGAATTACGGTATATATAACACACCCTCACAGCAGTGAATTACGGTATATATAACACACCCTCACAGCAGTGAATTACGGTATATATAACACACCCTCACAGCAGTGAATTACGGTATATATAACACACCCTCACAGCAGTGAATTACGGTATATATAACACACCCTCACAGCAGTGAATTACGGTATATATAACACACCCTCACAGCAGTGAATTACGGTATATATAACACACCCTCACAGCAGTGAATTACGGTATATATAACACACCCTCACAGCAGTGAATTACGGTATATATAACACACCCTCACAGCAGTGAATTACGGTATATATAACACACCCTCACAGCAGTGAATTACGGTATATATAACACACCCTCACAGCAGTGAATTACGGTATATATAACACACCCTCACAGCAGTGAATTACGGTATATATAACACACCCTCACAGCAGTGAATTACGGTATATATAACACACCCTCACAGCAGTGAATTACGGTATATATAACACACCCTCACAGCAGTGAATTACGGTATATATAACACACCCTCACAGCAGTGAATTACGGTATATATAACACACCCTCACAGCAGTGAATTACGGTATATATAACACACCCTCACAGCAGTGAATTACGGTATATATAACACACCCTCACAGCAGTGAATTACGGTATATATAACACACCCTCACAGCAGTGAATTACGGTATATATAACACACCCTCACAGCAGTGAATTACGGTATATATAACACACCCTCACAGCAGTGAATTACGGTATATATAACACACCCTCACAGCAGTGAATTACGGTATATATAACACACCCTCACAGCAGTGAATTACGGTATATATAACACACCCTCACAGCAGTGAATTACGGTATATATAACACACCCTCACAGCAGTGAATTACGGTATATATAACACACCCTCACAGCAGTGAATTACGGTATATATAACACACCCTCACAGCAGTGAATTACGGTATATATAACACACCCTCACAGCAGTGAATTACGGTATATATAACACACCCTCACAGCAGTGAATTACGGTATATATAACACACCCTCACAGCAGTGAATTACGGTATATATAACACACCCTCACAGCAGTGAATTACGGTATATATAACACACCCTCACAGCAGTGAATTACGGTATATATAACACACCCTCACAGCAGTGAATTACGGTATATATAACACACCCTCACAGCAGTGAATTACTGTATATATAACACACCCTCACAGCAGTGAATTACGGTATATATAACACACCCTCACAGCAGTGAATTACGGTATATATAACACACCCTCACAGCAGTGAATTACGGTATATATAACACACCCTCACAGCAGTGAATTACGGTATATATAACACACCCTCACAGCAGTGAATTACGGTATATATAACACACCCTCACAGCAGTGAATTACGGTATATATAACACACCCTCACAGCAGTGAATTACGGTATATATAACACACCTCACAGCAGTGAATTACGGTATATAACACACCCTCACAGCAGTGAATTACGGTATATATAACACACCCTCACAGCAGTGAATTACGGTATATATAACACACCCTCACAGCAGTGAATTACGGTATATATAACACACCCTCACAGCAGTGAATTACGGTATATATAACACACCCTCACAGCAGTGAATTACGGTATATATAACACACCCTCACAGCAGTGAATTACGGTATATATAACACACCCTCACAGCAGTGAATTACGGTATATATACACACCCTCACAGCAGTGAATTACGGTATATATAACACACCCTCACAGCAGTGAATTACGGTATATATAACACACCCTCACAGCAGTGAATTACGGTATATATAACACACCCTCACAGCAGTGAATTACGGTATATATAACACACCCTCACAGCAGTGAATTACGGTATATATAACACACCCTCACAGCAGTGAATTACGGTATATATAACACACCCTCACAGCAGTGAATTACGGTATATATAACACACCCTCACAGCAGTGAATTACGGTATATATAACACACCCTCACAGCAGTGAATTACGGTATATATAACACACCCTCACAGCAGTGAATTACGGTATATATAACACACCCTCACAGCAGTGAATTACGGTATATATAACACACCCTCACAGCAGTGAATTACGGTATATATAACACACCCTCACAGCAGTGAATTACGGTATATATAACACCCTCACAGCAGTGAATTACGGTATATATAACACACCCTCACAGCAGTGAATTACGGTATATATAACACACCCTCACAGCAGTGAATTACGGTATATATAACACACCCTCACAGCAGTGAATTACGGTATATATAACACACCCTCACAGCAGTGAATTACGGTATATATAACACACCCTCACAGCAGTGAATTACGGTATATATAACACACCCTCACAGCAGTGAATTACGGTATATATAACACACCCTCACAGCAGTGAATTACGGTATATATAACACACCCTCACAGCAGTGAATTACGGTATATATAACACACCCTCACAGCAGTGAATTACGGTATATATAACACACCCTCACAGCAGTGAATTACGGTATATATAACACACCCTCACAGCAGTGAATTACGGTATATATAACACACCCTCACAGCAGTGAATTACGGTATATATAACACCCTCACAGCAGTGAATTACTGTATATATAACACCCTCACAGCAGTGAATTACGGTATATATAACACACCCCTCACAGCAGTGAATTACGGTATATATAACACCCTCACAGCAGTGAATTACGGTATATAACACACCCTCACAGCAGTGAATTACGGTATATATAACACACCCACACAGCAGTGAATTACGGTATATATAACACACCCTCACAGCAGTGAATTACGGTATATATAACACCCTCACAGCAGTGAATTACGGTATATATAACACCCTCACAGCAGTGAATTACGGTATATATAACACACCCTCACAGCAGTGAATTACGTATATATAACACACCCTCACAGCAGTGAATTACGGTATATATAACACACCCCACACAGTGAATTACGGTATATATAACACACCCTCACAGCAGTGAATTACGGTATATAGAACACACACTCACAGCAGTGAATTACGGTATATAACACCCCACACACACAACA